>NC_134358.1:463979033-464164033 GCF_048569485.1 Anomaloglossus baeobatrachus
CTTTTGTGCTAGAAATGGAAATATTCTATTTTTTATACACAACACTGTTTATGACTGATTCATATGAGTGTGTCATATATATATATATATATATATATATATATATATATATATATATATATATTGTGAGACTGTGACCGGGGTTATCTATGGCGGCCGGTATGTCTCGCCCCGGTTGTGCTCACTCCATGATAGAAAGCAACTCCACTCCGGGGTTAATGCGGTTTCCCTACAGGCTTAAGGAAGGGTTAAAAGGAAACAGGAACGAGGGCAGGGGTGCCGGGTGTGAGGGAGTGATCACATCTCCCTGAGTTCTCTGCCGGAAAGGCACATATGTACTATGGTGGACTTTTCTTTGGATATAATAAACCGTGTGCTGTGAACCTTGGTGCCTGGATCCCGTGTCTTCTGCAGCGCAGCCGACGACGCTACCTCACATATGGTGGAGAATCGGCGGGCATGCCAGCCCGGTGAGGTGTAGCTTCCATTTCTGGTGACCCGGTAGCACATGTCCTGGATTCAAGCGGCTATACTGCAGCCCAAACCCGGCGACGCCATGGCGGACATATTAAAGCAGCTGGCTCAGGCTACGGCACAGCAACAACAGACGAATACACACCTGCTCCGGACGTTGGATCATCAGCAGCAATCCTTGAAATTGCAGGAACAGAGGCACCAAGAACAGATGGTCCTCCTGGCCAAGTCGATCCGGGCCGGACCGGCAGCAACAACCCCGGGACCGGGTGACGACGGCAGCGTCCGGAAAGCGGTGAGACAAGCGTTGCAAAAGATGACCCCGGGGGATGATGTGGAAGCGTTCCTGGCGGTGTTTGAGCGGGTGGCCGAGCGGGAAAAACTGCCGACCCCCCAGTGGGCTGAGGTATTGTCGCCCTATCTGACGGGGGAGCCCCAAAAAGCATATCTGGACCTCTGTACCGAGGACGCCTTAGAATATGCAACCCTGAAAGCCGAAATACTTGCTCGGATGGGGGTGAATACATATGTTCGGGCTCAGCGGGTAAGTCAGTGGTTCTATGAGGAAGCCAAACCCGTACGCTCCCAGGCCTATGACTTGTTGCATCTCGTAAAAAAGTGGTTGCAGCCTAACACTCTGAGCCCGGCGCAAATGGTAGAAAGGGTAGTTGTTGACCGTTTTGTACGCACTTTACCCGTCACCATTCAACGGTGGGTTGGACAGGGCGACCCAAGTACCCTGGACCAATTAGTATGCCTGGTAGAGCGGCATGTGGCTACGCAGGACTTGATACGGGACACTGAGACTTTGCGTACCGCCCGTCGGTCCGGCCCCTCCAAGCCTAGGGCCAAGGACCCACCGCTGACACCGGTGCGGGAGTCCGCTACCGTCCCGTCTGAGGCCGCACCCTCCGTCCCTGAGGTCCGGAAAACTGTGTACCCTAAACGACAACTCGTCAAGGGGGTGTCCTTCCCTATTAGATGTTGGCGGTGCCAGCGGGTGGGACATATGGAAGCCCAGTGTCCACTCACCACGGAGCCCATGGATTGTGGGGTTACCCGGCGGGGTTCAATGTATGCTCAGGTGGTGTGTACCGCTGACCTGGTCTACCCAGAGACTTAGCCCCACTTGTGCCAAATACAGGTGAATGGATGTCCGGTTACAGGCTTGTTGGATTCCGGAAGCTTAGTGACCCTTGTGCGATCAACCCTAAGGGCTAAAGTAAAGGCCACAGGACGTACCGTGGGGGTGGTTTGCATACATGGGGACCGCCGAGACTATCCCACGGGGATAGTCACCATCACAGCACCTTGCGGTCAGGTGCAACATGAGGTGGGACTTATTAATACTCTTCCCTATGATGTGATCCTAGGAAGGGATCTGCCCTATTTTTGGACTTTATGGAAGGGACCTCCTAAGTCCCCTCAGATATTGGTCAGTCCGGGACCTGAGCCCTACAATCCTGAATCCGGGACGCCTGCCATAGGGGTCCCCATGATAGGGACAGAATGTGAACCTGATAGGTCGCCCCTAGAGGTATTGGCAGGAGAGGCTGAGACGGTCGAGCCCATCCCGGAGTTGGAGGCGTCCCCGGATACGTTTGGGACAGCCCAACTCCAGGACCCTACATTAATACATGCCCGGAGTCGGGTGACAGTAGTTGACGGGGTGGCACAGCTGCCTGGTGCCCAGGTAAGATACCCCCATTTCGCTCTTAAGCAGGATTTACTCTACCGGGTAGATGAAATATGGGGCGTAGGGGTAGAGCAGTTGGTGGTGCCCCAGCCGTATCGCCGGCGGGTCCTCGACTTGGCTCATAAATACCTGATGAGTGGTCACCTAGGGGTCAAGAAAACGCAGGAGCGAATATTGCAAAGGTTCTATTGGCCCGGGGTCTTTGGGGAGGTAAAACGGTTCTGCGAAACCTGCCCGGAGTGTCAGCTTACCGCACCCCTGACCCACTTTCGCAGTCCGTTGGTACCGTTACCCATTATAGAAGTCCCTTTTGAACGGATAGGGATGGATCTGGTGGGGCCCCTCGTAAAGTCTGCTCAAGGGCACCAGCATATCCTAGTGATCGTTGACTATGCCACCCGGTATCCAGAGGCGATACCTCCTCGACATACTGCGGCGAAGCTTATAGCTCGGGAGTTGTTTGCTGTGTTCTGCCGGGTGGGGTTGCCCAAGGAGATCCTTACGGATCAGGGGACCCCATTCATGTCTAAAGTGACCAAAGAGCTATGCCGGCTACTCCAGATCAAGCATTTGCGTACGTCTGTGTATCATCCTCAGACGGATGGTTTAGTGGAACGATTCAATAAAACCCTGAAAACCATGCTCAAAAGGGTGATTTCCAAAGACGGGAAAGACTGGGATATGATGCTTCCCTATTTGATGTTTGCCATACGAGAGGTGCCACAGGCATCCACGGGGTTTTCGCCTTTTGAATTGTTATACGGGCGACATCCCCGGGGATTGTTGGACCTGGCAAAAGAAACCTGGGAGCAGGAGCCCACCCCCCATAAAAGTGTGATTGAACACATTTTAGGAATGCAGAACCGCATAAGCGCGGTCATGCCAATTGTGAAGGAGCATTTACAGGAGGCTCAGGCCGCGCAAAGCGGCCGCTACAATAGACAAGCCACCGTGCGGACCTTTAAACCCGGGGATCGGGTGTTGGTATTGATCCCCACGGCGGAGAGTAAATTCCTGGCTCAGTGGCAAGGCCCCTACGAGATAAAGGAAAGAGTCGGGGTGGTCAACTATAAGGTATTGCAGCCCGGTAGGCGGAAACCTGAACAAATATACCATGTTAACCTATTAAAACCTTGGCAGGAACGGGAAAGCCTGATGGTTTTTTTTACCCCATCTCCCTCCTCTTCGGGTCGTTCAAACCCGGCTCCAGCAACCTCCGGAGAGGACGAACCGGAAGTAAGGATTGGAGAAGCCCTCACCAAGCAACAGAGGCGAGAGGCCAGACGGCTGGTTCAGCAGAACCCCGATGTCTTCTCCGAGTTGCCAGGTAGGACCAGTCTGATACGACATGACATTGTCACCGAGCCTCACCTGAAGGTACGCCTGAAGTCATACCGAGTGCCGGAGGCTCGAAGACAAGCCATATCAGAGGAAGTGAAGACAATGCTACGCCTGGGGGTCATCGAAAAATCCCGGAGTGAATGGGCTAGTCCTATTGTCCTAATACCAAAACCTGATGGCTCCTTAAGGTTCTGCAATGACTTTAGGAGATTGAACGAAATATCCAAGTTCGATCTCTACCCCATGCCCCGGGTGGATGAGCTGATTGATAGGCTGGGACAGGCGCGATATTTTACCACGCTCGACCTGACCAAGGGGTACTGGCAGGTGCTACTGACGGTGTCCGCCAAGGAGAAAACCGCTTTTGTTACGCCGGAGGGTCTCTTCCACTATGTTGTCTTGCCTTTTGGGTTACATGGCGCTCCGGCCACGTTCCAGAGGTTGATGGACTTAGTGCTGGAACCCCACCAGGCGTATGCATCAGCGTACCTTGATGACATCATTATTTACAGCTCCGATTGGCAGACCCACTTGGAACAGGTACAAGCGGTGGTGGACGCGCTTCGAACAGCCGGATTGACAGCCAATCCCAAGAAATGTGCGTTGGGACTCACGGAAGCCCGCTACTTGGGCTACGTAATAGGCCAAGGAGTGATTAAGCCCCAAATTAACAAGGTTGAGGCGATCCAGAAGTGGCCTAGACCCCTGACCACGAAGCAGGTTAGGGCCTTCCTGGGTATCGTGGGGTACTACAGGAGGTTTGTAAAAGATTTTGCGGGACTATCAGCCCCCTTGACGGACCTTCTCAAAGGCAAGAAGTCCGTCATGGTGCGCTGGACTCCGCAGGCCGAGGACTCCTTCCGGGCCCTGAAGGGGGTCCTGTGCGGACAGCCCGTTCTTGTAAACCCTGATTTCCGGAAGGAGTTCATAGTACAGACTGACGCCTCGGAGGTCGGCCTGGGGGCAGTGCTGTCTCAGGTGGTTCAGGGGGAGGAACACCCCGTCACCTTCTTAAGTAGGAAGCTCACCCCTCCCGAGCGGAATTATAGCGTAGTGGAGAAGGAGTGCCTGGCGATTAAGTGGGCCTTGAAGTCCCTACGCTATTACCTGCTGGGACGTCAGTTTCGCTTGGTGACGGATCACTCTCCACTGGTCTGGATGAGGTCCGCCAAGGAACGGAATGCCCGGGTTACCCGGTGGTTCCTTTCCCTGCAGAACTTCCGGTTTACGGTTGAACACCGGGCCGGTAGGTTGCAGGGCAACGCCGATGCCTTGTCCCGCGGCCCGTGTTTGATGGCTGGAGTTCAACCCCGCTCGCTTGAACTGAGGGGGGGGTATGTGAGACTGTGACCGGGGTTATCTATGACGGCCGGTATGTCTCGCCCCGGTTGTGCTCACTCCATGATAGAAAGCAACTCCACTCCGGGGTTAATGCTGTTTCCCTACAGGCTTAAGGAAGGGTTAAAAGGAAACAGGAACGAGGGCAGGTGGGCCGGGTGTGAGGGAGTGATCACATCTCCCTGAGTTCTCTGCCGGAAAGGCACATATGTACTATGGTGGACTTTTCTTTGGATATAATAAACCGTGTGCTGTGAACCTTGGTGCCTGGATCCCGTGTCTTCTGCAGCGCAGCCGACGACGCTACCTCACAATATATATATTACACACACAGTGCTGGCCAAAAGTATTGGCACCCCTGCAATTCTGTCAGATAATACTTAGTTTCTTCTTGAAAATGATTGCAATCACAAATTCTTTGGTATTATTATCTTCATTTATTGTGCTTGCAATGAAAAAACACAAAAGAGAATGAAACAAAAATCAAATCATTGATCATTTCACACAAAACTCCAAAAATGGGCCAGACAAAAGTATTTTCACCCTTAAGGGGGCTTTACACGCTACGACATCGCTAATGCGAACTCGTTGGGGTCACAGAATTGGTGACGCACATCCGGCCGCATTAGCGATGCCGTTGCGTGTGACACCTATGAGCGATTTTTGCATCGTTGCAAAAACGTGCAAAATCACTCATCGGTGACATGGGGGTCCATTCTCAAAAATCGTTACTGCAGCAGTAACGAGGTTGTTCCTCGTTCCTGCGGCAGCACACATCGCTCCGTGTGACACCACAGGAACGAGGAACCGCTCCTTACCTGCCTCCCGCCCGCTATGCGGAAGGAAGGAGGTGGGAGGGATGTTACGTCCCGCTCATCTCCGCCCCTGCGCTTCTATTGGGCGGCGGTTCAGTGACACAGCTGTGACGTCGCTGTGATGCTGAACGAACCGCCCCCTTAGAAAGGAGGCGGTTCGCCAGTCACAGCGACGTCGCCGGGCAGGTAAGTAGTGTGACGGGTCTGGGCGATGTTGTGCGGCACGGGCAGCGATTTGCCCGTGTCGCACAACAGATGGGGGCGGGTACCCACGCTAGCGATATCGGTACCGATATCGCAGCGTGTAAAGCGGCCTTTAGCCTAATACTTGGTTGCACAACCTTTAGCCAAAATAACTGCGAACAACCGCTTCCGGTAACCATCAATCAGTTTCTTACAATGCTCTGCTGGAATTTTAGACCATTCTTCTTTGGTAAACTGCTCCAGGTCCCTGAGATTTGAAGGGTGCCTTCTCCAAACTGCCATTTTGAGATCTCTCCACAGGTGTTCTATGGGATTCAGGTCTGGACTCATTGCTGGCCACTTTAGTAGTCTCCAGTGCTTTCTTTCAAACCATTTTCTAGTGCTTTTTGAAGTGTGTTTTGGGTCATTGTCCTGCTGGAAGACCCATGACCTCTGAGGAAGACCCAGCTTTCTCACACTGGGCCCTACATTATGCTGCAGTTTGTTGGTAGTCTTCAGACTTCATAATGCCATGCACACGGTCAAGCAGTCCAGTGCCAGAGGTAGCAAAGCAACCCCAAAACATCAGGGAACCTCCGCCATGTTTGACTGTAGGGACCGTGTTCTTTTCTTTGAATGCCTCTTTTTTTTTTTCCTGTAAACTCTATGTTGATGGCTTTTCCCAAAAAGCTCTTCTTTTGTCTCATCTGACCAGAGAACATTCTTCCAAAACGTTTTAGGCTTTCTCAGGTAAGTTTTGGCAAACTCCAGCCTGGCTTTTTTATGTCTCGGGGTAAAAAGTGGGGTCTTCCTGGGTATCCTACCATACAGTTCCCTTTCATTCATACGCCGATGGATAGTACGGGTTGACACTGTTGTACCCTCGGACTGCAGGGCAGCTTGAACTTGTTTGGATGTTAGTCGAGGTTCTTTATCCACCATCCGCACAATCTTGCGTTGAAATCTCTTGTCAATTTTTCTTTTCCTTCCACATCTAGGGAGGTTAGCCACAGTGCCATGGGCTTTAAACTTCGTGATGACACTGCGCACCGTAGACACAGGAACTTTCAGGTCTTTGGAGATGGATTTGTAGCCTTGAGATTGCTCATGCTTCCTCACAATTTGGATTCTCCAGTCCTCAGACAGTTCTTTGGTTTTCTTTCTTTTCTCCATGCTCAATGTGGTACACACAAGTACATAGGACAGAGGTTGAGTCAACTTTAACCCCTTCACGACCTTGGACGGATCTATCCGTCCAGGATCGTGTCGGGTTAAGCCCCGCCCCCTGCCGCGGGCAGGCGGCGTGGATCGGCACACATATCAGCTGTTTTCAACAGCTGACATGTGTGCCTACTAGCCGCGGGTGGAATCGCTTCCACCCGCGGCCATTAACCCCTTAAATCTTGCTGCCAAAGTCTGGCAGCAAGATTTAAATGCGTGCGGCCATGTTTGTTACTCACCGCCGCCCCCACCGGAAGTCACGTGTGTTATCACGTGACTATCGGTGGTTGCCATCGTAGCACAGGGTCATGTGATGACGCCTGCTGCTATGATGTTTCACTTTCATTTTCCCTCGGCCGAGAGCAGAGGGAAAACCAAAGTGACTGAATCTGCTGATTACAGCGGTATAGCTGTGATCAGCAGATAGCGATCAGCAATCGGATTGCTGATCGCTATAGCCCCCTAGGGGGACTAGTAAAATAAAAAAAAAAAAAGTAAAAAAAAAGTTTTAAAAAATAAAAAAAAAACAAAAAACCTAAAAGTTCAAATCACCCCCCTTTCCCCCCATTGAAAATTAAAGGGTTAAAAAATAAATAAATATACACATATTTGGTATCGCCGCGTTCAGAAATGCCCGATCTATCAAAATATAAAATCAATTAATCTGATTGGTAAACGGCGTAGTCGCAAAAAAATTCCAAACGCCAAAATTACGTTTTTTGGTCGCCGCAAGTTTTACGCAAAATGCAATAACAGGCGATCAAAACGTAGCATCTGCGCAAAAATTGTACCATTATAAACGTCAGCTCGAGACGCAAAAAATAAGCCATCACTGAGCCATAGATCCTTAAAAATAAGAACGCTACGTGTTTCGGAAAATGGCGCAAAACGTGCGCCACTTTTATTGGACAAACTTGTGAATTTTTTTTAACCCCTTAGATACAAGTAAACCTATACATGTTTGGTGTCTACAAACTCGCACCGACCTGAGGCATCACATAGATACCTCAGTTTTACCATATAGTGAACACAGTGAATAAAATATCCCAAAAACTATTGTAAGATCACACTTTTTTTGCAATTTTTCCGCACTTGGAATTTTTTTGCCGTTTTCCAGTACACTATATGGTAAAACTTATGGTTTCATTTAAAAGTACAACTCGTCCCGCAAAAAACAAGCCCTCATATGGCAAGATTGATGGAAAAATAAAAATGTTACGCCTCACGGAAGAAGGGGAGCAAAAAACAAAAACGCAAAAACGGAAAGTGCCCGGGGGCTGAAGGGGTTAATCCATGTCAACTGGCTGCAAGTGTGATTTAGTTATTGCCAACACCTGTTAGGTGCCACAGGTAAGTTACAGGTGCTATTAATTACACAAATTAGAGAAGCATCACATGATTTTTCAAACAGTGCCAATACTTTTGTCCACCCCCTTTTTTTGTTTGGTGTGGAATTATATCCAATTTGGCTTTATGACAATTTTTTTTCTTCTTCATTGAAGACAAATTAAATGAAGATAATAATACCAAAGAATTTGTGATTACAATCATTTTCAAGAAGAAACTGAGTATTATCTGACAGAATTGCAGGGGTGCCAATACTTTTGGGCCAGCACTGTGTGTGTGTGTGTGTGTGTGTGTGTGTGTGTGTGTGTGTGTGTGTGTGTGTGTGTGTGTGTGTGTGTGTGTGTATGTATATGTGCACTCAGGGTGGCGACCATAGGCTTTCCCCACAATTACACAATTTCGGGATGCTGATGGTTGCCATTGCAGCCGGAGACCTGTTAAGGGTAAACTGTAGTATTGCAGTAAATATAATAAGCAGTCACAGGTTAAAAAAAAAAAAAGAAACAAAAAGAACATATTTAGTATCACATCATCCACAAAATGTGAAATTATATAACCCATACGAAATGCTTTAAAGCAAAATATAATAACATCAGAATTCCCATTTTTAAGTTACCTCCCTTACTCCAAAAATTGTAATAAAGAGTGTTAAATGTATCTTGTATACCCCATAATGTATGAAAAAGTACACTCCCAGGCAAAAAACAAGCCCCAACGCAGAACCATTATCAGAAAAATAAAAAAGTTTTGGGTCTTTGAAAATGACATCACAAACCAAAGTATATATATTTTTTTTTCAATTTTTTTTTTCTTATTTTTTCTTAGCGGAAACATCAATTCACAATTTGATATTGCCTCGCCGTAATCATACTGAACTGCTCGTTAAGAGTATCAAGCAACCAAGCATGGTAGAGCTCCTCATCACTAGTCAGCATCCTTCAAGGAAACCCACTGTGCTTGCCTTACTTCTGAAATGTATTTATTACTGATTTTTCTATGTTAAATGGGATGACTGCCATTTGACAACCTACTTAAAGAGAACCACCAGCAGGATTTTCATATATAAAGTAAAGCTAGTGCTATACTGGCACTAGGATTCTGAATGTAAGCATACTTTCTTTTCAGAGATTGGATATTTTAGTTCAGAAATATGTGCAAGTAAAGTTTCAGTAATGCACTGCTATTTGATTAACGGGTGCAACAAGGAGGGAATATGTGGGTCGGGTCTTGCAATCTATTCCTGCCCTGTCTTTCTTCCTGTGCTGGAAGTAATGTCTATGACGGCGACAGGGGGTGTAAAGGCAGGCAGGGGCGGGAATAGATAGCAAGATCCAACCCACATCCCTTCTGGTTGCACCTGTCAATCAAATAACAGTGCATCACTGGAACTTTACTTGCACATATTTCGGAAATAAAACATCCAATCTCTGAACCAATGATATGCTTACATTCAGCATCCTAGTGGCACTATAGCACTGGCTTTACTGTATATATGAAAATCCTGCTTGTTGGTTCCTTTTAATCACTTCAGTAACTCATATAATGCCATTCCAGTGGTGTTGGCTTTGCTAGTCTCAGCGGGTCACGGACATTGTTTTGTTATGTGACCCCTGCAGCTAGTCAGTGGCGCTGACCTACTGTAGCCCTAAAGCGGGCTTTACACACAACTACAACGCTAACGAGGTGTCGTTGGGGTCACGGAATTCGTGAGGCACATCCGGCCTCGTTAGCGACGTTTTTGCGTGTGACACCGCAGGAACGACCGGTAACGATCAAAAATACTCACCATATTGTTGATCGTTGTCCAGTCATTCCTATCCCGATTATCGTTGCTGCTGCAGGACCCAGGTTGTTCATCGTTTCTGCAGCAGCACACATCGCTACGTGTGACACCGCAGGAACAAGGAACAGCATCGTACCTGCGGCCGCACGCAATGAGGAAGGAAGGAGGTGGGCGGGATGTTCGGCTTGCTCATCTCTGCCCCTCCGCTTCTATTGGGCGGCCGCTTAGTGACGCCGCACAAACCGCCCCCTTAGAAAGGAGGCGGTTTGCCGGCCACAGAAACGTTGCTTGGCAGGTAAGTAGTGTGACGGGTGTTAGCGATGTTGTGCGCCACGGGCAGCGATTTGCCTGTGACGCACAACCGACGGGGGCGGGTACGCTCGCTAGCGATATCGCTTGCGATTTCGCTGCGTGTAGAGCCCTCTTAAGTATCAAAACAGATGTCAACTCTGACATATTAGTAAAGGCTCCAGCCGATCATTAGCTGCTAATTGGCTATGGTGGTCACATGACACAACAATGTCACTTCACCAGCCGAGACTAAAAGCACCGACATCGCAGGTAAGGCGCCGCTGCGGATAAACCGGATCTGTGACCCTGCCTTGTGATATTGTGCATATTAACAGCTCCAGCTCCTAAAGGCAAAATTCCCATATACTTTGATCAGTAAATTGCTCTTTGAGCCGTTCCCCGTTCTAATTTTCACATCGCTTTTTGGGAACAACCTGTGTTGTAATTTTTTGAGATCTTGTAGAATCCGCAGCACCGCCATCCGAGTGTTGCTTATTGTTAACCAAAATCAAGACCAAAGTTTAGTTTTGCAAATTTGGCATTTTTGTTGATTTAGAAAGTATTCTAATGCAATATACATGATGAAGATACAATTCTGCTCTCTGCATCAATTTGTTGACTAGATGCTATTGATGAGTGTAAATTACGCTGTATTCCTACTTTATTACCTATTGATTGTATAAAGCTTTATTCCTTAATAAAATGAAGTCTTCTTTTAAATGATATTGTCTTCTAAGTGTCTATTGCAGATTTTTTTTCTCATATTTATCTTTTTGCAATGATGCAGATATTGAACGTTTAATATCTTGCAACGTTTCATTTTTTGAGTACTTGGGTGGGACTTTTTTTTTTTATTTTTATTTTATTTGTAATGAAATATTCCTAAAATGCCATATGCGCCCTAGTATCAGTTTAATTGAGAAATAGTCTTTTTTTTTATTCATTTTAATTACATTTTTCCATAGTTTCTGATATATTCAGTATATTATTGGGATGTAATTTTGTAGATCACACTACTTGTATAAATGTCTTGATCAGGTCAGATTATTACCGATCCTGAGAACGGCGTTCTTCTCTCTGCTGTATAATGTGGCAGTATATTGTCTTTTCAATGATCGGATACGCAAGGAGAAATTGGAAGTGGACTTTTCCTCCTGTGACCAACGCCATGGTCTTCAGTGTCTACAAAGCCTCTGTCTGCAGTGACAATGAACACATCTTCCATTTTCCGCATTTTCATTGGTACCTATTTGTCTACACTGTTTATGAAGCCACAATGTCCTCATAGATGGCTTTTTGGTGGCCTTAGTTTACTGTACTAGCCTGTAAAATTCTGTCTGCGTGTCTCTAATTTATTTGCTAAAAGATTTGTTTCCTTAAGAAATGACCTATTAATAGCAATGAAAAAAAAAATGATTTAGCTATTAGCCTCCACCATAACAGGCTTCATCAGGGAATACATGCTATAATATATATTTATAGCCTCTGTCCCCTGATGAAGCCTGTTAAGGTGAAACGTTGTGGACGCTAATAGCTGAATCCTTTTACATAGGCAGATGCATAGTGAGAGTAAATGTACTATTAGAGCGAACATGAAGTAGCATATATGAATTAAATTCTATCTTTGATTAGATAACCTATACTTTAGCCGTAGGCTTATAAAAACTGCAAATATGATGCCCTGCTGTCGGTTTGGTTATTAAGTTACAGTGTAAAAGTTATATTTTAGTACGGTATTAGTCTTTAGTTAGGGTACCTCTTGTTAGCTTCAGCAAAATGTGTTTATAGTTATTTAACCCTACTCTAAGTTTCCGGCCATCTGTCACATGGGCACTTCTGTGTAATCAAAGCACTACTTGGTCATGTAACGCGACTGGACGTTCTGGGGCAGGCTCCTATGTGAGTGGCGCCTTTTGTTCCACCCCTTACGGTCCTGCCTTCCTTTTCCGGTAACTGCACCATTTTTTTTTTGCTCGTGTGTCAGCAACACGCTGACACATTTCTCTCCTCTGCATGAGACCTCACTGTGGATTCAGCGGCTGTCTCCTTCACATTACAAGAGTGCTTTCTCATCGGACCTCAGACCGGGGAGCTGACTTGTTTGTTGGGGCCACCCAGCTGCATTTCTCTCTACTCACTGGTGTGTTTTCCCCCTATGTTGCTCCTTCTGTCTTTCAGATGTTTGAGTCAAGAGAGGCGCATGAACGACCTGTGGCCCAACCGCATTGGCTAACTATTATACATATTCTGTGTGTAATAGTAAGTTTGTTACCGGCCAGTCTACACCTTATTGTGCCACCTGTACACCTCCCCCTCCCTTACAGATGTTGACTCAGAAGTCCCCTATGATTGCTGAAGAAAATGTGTCTCCCCTGACCCCGACCCCCCCTTTGGCTGGGCTCATGATCTGGCTCAGCCAGATGCTGAACTAACTAGGGTTTCCAAGACTGGTTACTGTTGTGGGGCATTTTCCGCTGATGTTGTCCACCCTGGGAGCTCTGGCTGCTTCTGCTCTTCTGCTTGCGAGTAGACATGAGCGTACCTGTGGAAGTTCAGGTTCTGCTAGTCTAGTTGAACTTTTTTTGGTTTTGGACCTGGATTTGACCCGATCTTCATTTTAAGTCACTGAGTGGAAGTTTGGGTCTTTGCCCACATTGCATCTAGCCATAAAGAGAACACTTCCGGGGGAGGGTAGGCAGCCTTTTTTTCTTTGTGGTGTACCCTACATCTGATCATGTTGTTACTACCCCCAGCGTGAGCTGTTCAAACACTGCAAGTGGCTCTGGGCCGAGAACCATGCATACCCAAGCACAGCGTTGCTTACCCTAGTGGGTTTACATTCGTAATGTTTCCTTGGAAAAGTCTGAGTTTGTACCGAACCCAAACTTCAGGTGCTCATCTTACTAGCGAGTCAGACACTCCAGTGACTATTCACCAGTATGGTAGGTCCTGGCTGCTATCTAAGCACCTACGGATTTCTTCTCCTTCTAGGTCTCTCTCTGCAGACAGATGCTCAGTGGCTTTTCTTTCTTCTCTGCGGCGCATACCGCAGAGCAATCAGACTCCAGCTCCATTGCGGAATCATTGTTAGACGCTGATCAGGCTGGAAGCTTCAGGTATATGGTAGAGAGTTTAATTACAGCCGTCAGCAGTTTTTCCTTAGGGGTCAGACCGGTGGAACCCCTTTCATGCAGTGAAGCAGGGTTCTTCAGAAGAGGTAAATGTGTAGCTAAAGTGTTTGATGACCATGAGGATTAACAGAGGTGCTGCAGAGAGCCTGGGAACACCCAGACAAACGCTTTCAGAAGCGTAGTAATATGGAAGTGTTGTATTCTTTCCCAGTGGAGCTAGTGGCGTCCTGGTCTACTCCGTTAACCCGCTTATCTAGAACTACTCCCCTACCTCTTGGTGAGGTTGCGGCATTGAAGGATCCTATAGATAGATGCATTGAGTCTGTGGTGAAGTTGGCATGTAAGGCGCCAGGGTCTGCCCTGTGTCTAGCCTACCGCTACCTGGGTTGCTAAGCCTCTTTCAACTTGGGCTAAGAACCTGCAATCCAGTTTTTTGGATGGATTCCAGGAGGTGGAATTAGCTGAAGTGGCAGATCAGATTGCGCAAGCAGCTAAGTATATACAGTATGTTCTGCATCTTTTGATGCAGTGGAATGTTCCGCTGCATGTTTAAGGCTTTGTGGCTTAAGGCTTGGAGAGATTTAGCCTCAAAGAAACTGATTACAGGTTTAGGAGGCAGGGTAAAATTACTCTTTTGCCTCAGGCTAGAGTCAGCCAGCCGTTTTAGAGGCATGGAGGTTTGCGGCTTCGTCCCTTTCAACAGTATCCAGCCCCAGAGGTTTCGGCCCATCAGGGACCCCTTTCATCTCAAGGTTCTAAAAAAGCCCTCTTTAGGCCACTGACTGTCAAGCATCCTGCTGGACGTGGTGGTAAGACCTTTGTCTCCAGAGACATCAGAACGACTATATGCGGCCTATTCTAGATAGTAAGTGTCTCAACAAGTGGGTGCCTTTGGATTGGCCATGGCCATGGTGCCCAGGTTGTTTACAAAGATCTTGGCTGCAGTTATGGCACTCCTTTGCTCCAGGGGAATAGTGGTAATTCCGTACTTGGACGATATCCTTGTTAAAGCTCCTGCCCGGTCTCAGAATTGGTGGAGCTTGCAGATTGTGTTACATACCCTGAACTGTTTGGGGTCAACCTGATAAAATCCATGTTAGTTCCCACTCAGCTTCTACATTTTTTGGAAATTATTCTTGATATTGCTTGGGGTTGGTCTTTTTCCCGAGGGAGAGAAGGCTAGCTCTTCAGTCCTCCATCCGGATCTCGAGTCGTCCGTGCAGGCATTCTCTCTGGTTTTGCATGACAGTCTGAGGACAAATTATGGCTGCTTTCAAGTTTGTCCCTTTCAGTCAGTTTCATTCAAGACAGGTGCTGAACTCTCTTCTGGCTTGTTGGGAGGTCGTTACAGTCACTGGATCTGCCGATTCGCCTTCCACTTTGATACTGCCAGTCCCTAACATGGATTTTATCAGGTTGACCACAAACTGTTCAGGGTATGTAACACAATCTGAAAGTTCCACCAGTTCTGAGACCAGGTAGGAGCTTTAACAAGTATGTCGTCCAAGTAAGGAATTACCACTATTCCCCTGGAGCAAAGAAGTGCCATAACTGCAGCCAACATCTTTGTAAACAACCTGGTAGTTAACCTCCCCAATGTCATGTGAGCCCCAGGAGATGTTGCTGGAACTTTGTGGGCAGCTGAGGTCAGTATAAGATGCTTTTGATGAACGTGTGGGAATATTTTAATTGAGAAGGGGTTGTCCAAGTAGTGGACAACCATTTTAAACCTCAATTATAATGTATGGAAATCCAGGACTGTGGAGATGACACATTCCTAATAATTTTTCTCCTTATATTATGTGATTGTGTGTTCTTGGGGTCCTGTGATGAAGATCTGATCAATACATTACTCAGCAATCTAGACGCTGGCAGAACACTTTGTAAATACATTTGTACCATAAACCAGTTTAGTAATTAAGAATAGTTTTTGTGACATTTAAGAGTAAATTCATTGTGGAAAGCGTTAGTTACTCTGGCGGCAAAATCCAACTTTACGCACGGAGACATTGACAGATAGCCTCTACTAGCCTCATTTCATTTGCACAGCAAGGCATCTTGCCCAAAGTTTGGATGCTCAGCCAAAACAAATATAAAGCCTATAGCTAAGCGAGCGGGTTTTTCCCCCCCTTAATTTTTATTTCATTCCCTAGAGCCATGTGATACTTGTTAACTAAAAGTTAACCACGTGTTACATGTTAATTTTGTCCTTATTCGGTTTTCTCCTTACATCTGAATTGGTGCCAGGTTGCACAGATTGTATGTCAAATTAAATGCAGAAAACAGGGCTCAGTCTGGTATCATGTGTTTCTCCAGAATACTCCATAAGACTTTCAGTAGCCCGACCGCAAACAAAAAAAAAAATCGCATTTGTTATTTTGATTGTTAGGATTATTATTAACAGAGAGAAGGATTGAAAGCAGACATTCAACATTCAAGAACTGTTTCCTATAAAGAGACCGAAACGCGCTGCCAAAGATTTGACGGAGCTATTCCCCCTCCACCTGTGGCAATAATTTTTAAGTGTTCAAAATGGCAACAAGACTGTATAATGTTACAAACCGCTAATGATGTGTTTACTGCAACCAATTTATATTTAAGGTGCAGCTTATATCACGGTGATAGTCTACTGTACCTTCATTCATTTCCCCTGCACGACTATCTATCATAAATGCCTGTCTAGCCTTGCACAGCATTTCCCAGCACGTCTGCAGGATATACATTTATGCTGCGCTTGCCAACATGTTATTTTTTTTTTCTGGCTGCTGGACTCTGGGATAAACAGAGTTAAAAATGTATGCTTCCTTCGACATTTGCTTACTACTTCACAATTTCCTTTATATTGCAGAATTATTTATTTGCTGGTTTATTTATGTATTTCATTATTTATTTGATTATTTAGTAAATTATTTATCTGATGAATTATTAATACTTTTTCATGATGTGCTTTAAATTATTTATCCCTTAATTTTGAGTTTATTGCTTTTAGATGTTGCCTTGCCACTAACTAGTTTTTAGTGATTTTTTTATACTTATTGAAATTTAACCTTTTTCCTGCCACAAGGTCTGTAAATAAGTTGCTTTTATTTATCTTGAGGAAGGCCACTTGACACGTTCTGGTAGCATATGATCCTGTACAAAGATATTAGCAATGTAGTATTATTATTATTATTATTATTATTATTATTATTCTTTGAGGCATAGTAGGGAATTTAAACTTTAAACAATTTTACTTCCAATGTAAAGCTGCTTTCACGCTACGTTTTTTTAACATGCGTCCTGAACGTTTTTTTAACGCAAAAACGGATCCAGTGCAAATGCGTTTTCATTTCAATGCATTTGCAATGGACTTGCGTCAACATGCGTTCCCCTGCGTTTGCGTGCGTTATAGTGAGGATCCAGCGAGTTGCACTTTTTTAACATGTTTCAAAAACGCTACTTGTAGCGTTTTTGAGCTGCGTCCAAATACTGCAAATTGCTGGATCCTGACTATACTGCATGCAAACGCATGTGAACGCTGGCATGCTGATAGACAGGATCCTGCTTGCTCTACTGAGCATGCCCAGAAACCAGCCTCGGGTGATCAGTCTCTCTCTTTCCCCCTCCCTCTGTCTCTCTCCCCCTCTGTCTCTCTCCCCCTCCCTCTCTCTCCCCCTCCCTCTCTCTCCCCCTCCCTCTCCCTCCCCCTCCCTCTCCTCTCTCTCCCCTGCCTGAGAGCTGCGGACACTCGTAACCAAGATAAATATCGGGTAACAAAGCAAAGCGCTTCTCTTAGTTACCCAATGTTTACGTTGGTTACGTGTGCAGTGAGCAGGGAGCCCGGCTCCTAGCACCTGCGGATGCTCGTAACCAATGTAAATATCGGGTATCCAAGCAAGTTACCCGATGTTTACCTTGGTTACGAGCCTCTGCAGCTGTCAGATGCCGGCTCCCAGTCTATCACGTTCAGTTCCACTGACTCCTGATCACATGACTCCAATGCCCGCCCATAAACTTAGTGACAGGATCCTGCAAAATAACACATGCGTTTGCATACGTTTCTTTGCTGTAAAAGTAGGATCCGCTTTTACAGCAAAAAAACGTTCATGACGCATGTTAAAAAAACGTAGTGTGAAAGCAGCCTAAAACAGTCAGTAAATGTCTTCTCATGTGTATGGTGGATTTGCTTCTTGACTTTATGACTGATAGAGAGAGGTTTCCATAAACAACTCCTGTATAGTGATGGGTGATCCCGGACTGTAAAGTTTAGGATCTGTACCGGATCAATCAGAATGAGTCGGGTAAAGCGTCAAGATTGTCACATCTAAGGCTATGTGCGCACTAGAAAAAGGATTTTTCTCAAGAAATTTCTTGAGAGTGAAGAATTAGTGCACCTGCGCACGGCAATCGGGAAGAGCCGGTAACACGCCGGGACTGTCGCATAATGGATGCGACATTCTCAAGGTAGCGGCAGGCTGATATTCTTGGCTGTGGGAGGGGGGGTATTAACCATGGCCCTCGCTTTACCCAGCCTGAGAATACGGGGCAGCCGCTGTGTGTTTATCTTGGCTGGACGGTAAAAATACGGCAGAGTCCACGTTTTTTTTTTCGTTTATTATTTTTAATATGTACATTTGATTTCTATGTGTATTCTATATGTCTGTGTCTGATATGTGTGTGTATTATATATGTCTGTGTGTTAGTGGGATATGTGTGTGTATTATATACTGTATGTCTGTGTGTGTCTGTGATGTGTGTGTTTACTCTCTGCTCAGCTTCCTCTTCCTGTCATAATGACATCACTTCCCTGCATAACGCAGGCAGTGATGAACATTATGTCCCGAATAACGCGGCAATACGCAATGAAACGCACATAATTCGCTACCTGCGTTATTCCCTGTGCTATATCATGATTACATTACAGTCAATGGAGTGAATAACGCAGTTAGCTGCAGAAAAGAAGTGACATGCTCATTCTTCTTCTCAAGAAAATCTACTGAAAGAATTTTCTTGAGAAAAAAACGTAGTGTGCGCACAGCTAATCTTTTCTTCCATAGGTTTTGCTGGGGAATGTCTGCAGAAAGGTTATAACCATTTTCTCAAGAAATTTCAGCAGCAAAAACGCAAAAAAAGCACAGGTAAAAACGCAGTGTGCGCACAAGGGCCTAAATGTATGTGACAATTCTGGGTGGCTGCAGGCTGCTATTTGTAGGCTGGGGGTGGTCCAGTAATCATGGGTCTCCCCAGCCTAAGAATACCAGCCCCCAGCTGTCATATCATAATATGGGGGACCCTACACCAATATTTTAATTATTTTTACACCACTATAGAGATGCAGACAGTGTGTGTGATTCGAAGCAATCACAGACACTGTCACACAGGGTGGGAGTACGGACTGACTCAACCAATCAGAGATGTCGGGACTGTCATTGGGTGGGGAATCGGTGAATATGTATGAGGGTAATGAGCGGCATCGGAAGTAGTGTTACTGCTGCGAGGGAGACGTGGAAAGTATAATCTCGGTAAGCATAATGCTCTTGCTCTAATCTACCTAGCCCTTTCTACCACCATTTTTAAAGCACAGTGGAGTCTCCATAGACTTACCGTATTTTTCGGACCATAAGACGCACTTTTTTCCCCCCAAATGTTGGGGGAAAGTTGGGGGTGCGTCTTATGGTCTGACTATAAGGCTGCGGCCAGGAATCAGGGTGCTGCGGTGGAGCGGATCATCGGGGGCACGAGCAGGCAGCAGCAGCGCCTGCCGTGACCAGGTGGGCCCGCTCATTACATATGCACGCCCATCCCCCGCCCATTTCTCAGCGCAGAAGCCGGCACTGCCAGGTGGGCGGGAGGACGAGCGGGGACGCGCGCGGATTGCAAAGAGCCGGCCCGCATGATCACCCCTGGCAATTACAGCCTGGAGTGATCATGTGCGGCTGTATTCACTGCACCTCGCGCGTCATCAGCGCGGGGTGCAGTGAATCAGTGTACTCACCCGTCCCCGTGTGTGGAGCCGTCCCCCTGCAGCACGCGATGTCTTCCTGTCTGTGCCGGTCAGCTGATCTGTGCTGATCAGCTGATCGGCACAGACAGGAAGACATCGCGGTGCTGCAGGGGAACGGCTCCACACACACAGGTCAGCGGCGCAGAGAGGAAGATATGATCGGTGCTGCAGGGAGTGAGGAACAGGTGAGTATAAACGTTTATTTTTTTTTATCTGTGCTATAGGATACAGGCCATATACCAGGATGGTATATGAGCACGATGGGGGCATATAGCAGGATGGGAGTATATGAGCAAGATGGATGGGGGGTATATGAACGGGATGGGGGTATATGAACGGGATGGGGGTATATGAACAGGATGGGGGTATATGAACAGGATGGGGGTATATGAACAGGATGGGGGTATATGAACAGGATGGGGGTATATGAACAGGATGGGGGTATATGAACAGGATGGGGGTATATGAACAGGATGGGGGTATATGAACAGGATGGGGGTATATGAACAGGATGGGGGTATATGAACAGGATGGGGGTATATGAACAGGATGGGGGTATATGAACAGGATGGGGTATATGAACAGGATGGGGGAATATGAGCAGGATGGGGGAATATGAGCAGGATGGGGGAATATGAGCAGGATGCTGGTATATGAGCAGCATGGGGGTATATGAGCAGCATGGGGGTTTATAGCAGGATCATATACAAGGCAGGAGGATCATTACCAGGATGGGGTACCTTAGTAGAGAATTTGGGGACATTACCCCCATAACAGTGTCAGCAGCAGATCCTCGCCCCATAACAGTGTGTCATGACCACATTTTTTTGCTTAAAGTTTTATTTTCCTATTTTCCTCCTCTAAAACCAGGGTGCGTCTTATAGTCCGGTGCGTCTTATAGTCCAAAAAATACGGTATATGGGAATCGGCTTCCGGGCAGATGTTTGGGATTAATTCTGGTCTCGAACCGTTTTAATCCAGTTGGAGCCGCTGATCTCGAATATCTGCGGGTTCGCCCATCTCTACTACTGTATTCTGCGGGTTGTGAATTTAAAATTTTGTAATTCGGAGACTGAAGCTTTATTATTATTTCTGAAATGTTATAGATGGTTAGATGGATTTAAGACTAGATGATTAGATCCCCACTATTGAAGGTGGGCAGGAAGATGTGTTAGGGCGTAAGCGGAGCCACTGTCCGTAGGAGAAAATGCTTTAAGATCCCAGTTTTAGAAGTTTTATGAAAGTTACCGTTGAGAGAAGCTCTGACCAAATACACATAGCAGCTATTCATCAAAGCTTTTACACCAAAATACTACAAAATATTTTTGCAATGCGGAGTTGTGCTCAGAAATGTACACCGTTTTGCTGTTTTCACTTGAAAATGAGTGGAGCTGGGGAGAAGCTGGGCCTGGACAGCTGCCAAATTCAGCATAAATGAAAGCGACTTTGCACATTTTTAATGATCTGAGTCCTCAGAGTAGGATAAGAAACGCTTATACTCACCTCCCACATTGGTGCTGTGTTATTATATCACGTGATCCCTGCAGCCAATCGGTGGCTGCTGACTGTCTACAGCAGGGGTGGGCAATTAATTTTCCCATGGGGCCGCATGAGAAATTGGGATTGGTTTAGAGGGCCGGACTAATATAATTACCTCAGTTAAACCCAATATACTACATCACTACACCCCCTCCATATACTACACCTGTAATATACTACATCACTACACCCCCTCCATATACTACACCTGTAATAAACTACACCACTACACCCCTATATACTACACCTGTATTATACTACACTCCCTCCATATACCTGTAATATACTACACCCCTATATACTATACCTGTATTATACTACACTCCCTCTATATACCTGTAATATACTACACCCCCATATACACCTGTATTATACTACACCACTATATAATACACCTCCGATATACTACATCATTACACCCCTATATACTATACCTGTATTATACTACACTCCCTCCATATACCTGTAATATACTACACCCCTATATACTATACCTGTATTATACTACACTCCCTCTATATACCTGTAATATACTACACCCCCATATACACCTGTATTATACTACACCACTATATAATACACCTCCGATATACTACATCACTACACCCCATATACTACACCTGTAATATACTACACCTCCATATAGCACACCTGTAATATACTACATCACTACATCCCATATAGCACACCTGTAATATACTACAACTCCATATAGCACACCTGTAATATACTACAACTCCATATAGTACACCTGTAATATACTACATCACTACACCCCTATATACACCTGTAATATACTACATCACTACACCCCTATATACACCTGTAATATACTACATCACTACACCCCTATATACACCTGTAATATACTACATCACTACACCCCTATATACACCTGTAATATACTACATCACTACACCCCTATATACACCTGTAATATACTACATCACTACACCCCTATATACACCTGTAATATACTACATCACTACACCCCTATATACACCTGTAATATACTACATCACTACACCCCATATACTACACCTGTAATATACTACACCTCAAATATACTACACCTCAATATAGCACACCTGTAATATACTACACCTCCATATAGCACACCTGTAATATACTACATCACTACACCCCTATATAGCACACCTGTAATATACTACACCTCCATATAGCACACCTGTAATATACTACATCACTACACCCCTATATAGCACACCTGTAATATACTACACCTCCATATAGCACACCTGTAATATACTACACCTCCATAGAGCACACCTGTAATATACTACGCCTCCATATAGCACACCTGTAATATACTACGGCTCCATATAGCACACCTGTAATATACTACATCACTACACCCCTATATAGCACACCTGTAATATACTACGCCTCCATATAGCACACCTGTAATATACTACACCTCCATAGAGCACACCTGTAATATACACCTTCATATAGCACACTTGTAATATACTACACCTCCATATAGCACACCTGTAATATACTACACCTCCATATAGCACACCTGTAATATACTACATCACTACACGCCTATATAGCACACCTGTAATATACTACGCCTCCATATAGCACACCTGTAATATACTACATCACTACACCCCTATATAGCACACCTGTAATATACTACGCCTCCATATAGCACACCTGTAATATACTACACCTCCATAGAGCACACCTGTAATATACACCTCCATATAGCACACCTGTAATATACTACACCTCCATATAGCACACCTGTAATATACTACACCTCCATATAGCACACCTGTAATATACTACATCACTACACCCCTATATAGCACACCTGTAATATACTACGCCTCCATATAGCACACCTGTAATATACTACACCTCCATAGAGCACACCTGTAATATACACCTCCATATAGCACACCTGTAATATACTACACCTCCATATAGTACACCTGTAATATACTACACCTCCATATAGCACACCTGTAATATACACCTCCATATAGCACACCTGTAATATACTACACCTCCATATAGGACACCTGTAATATACTACACCTCCATAGAGCACACCTGTAATATACACCTCCATATAGCACACCTGTAATATACTACACCTCCATATAGCACACCTGTAATATACTACACCTCCATATAGCACACCTGTAATATACTACACCTCCATATAGCACACCTGTAATATACACCTCCATATAGTACACCTGTAATATACTACACCTCCATATAGCACACCTGTAATATACTACACCTCCATATAGTACACCTGTAATATACTACACCTCCATATAGCACACCTGTAATATACTACACCTCCATATAGTACACCTGTAATATATTACACCTCCATATAGCACACCTGTAATATACTACATCACTATACCCCCATATACTACACCACTATATACACCTCCATATAGCACACTTGTAATATACTACACCCCCATATGTCACACACCCTGCTCCCCATACAGCCTGCACCCCCATATCACACACACTACACCCCATACAGCCTGCACCCCCATATCACACACACTACACCCCCATATGTCACACACCCTGCCCACATATCTCACCCTGCCTGTACCCCAACTTACCCCTCTCAAACACTCTGCACCCCTTCACATCCTTCTGTCAGTCTGCAGCCCTCATATGCCCCTCACCCTGCAGCCCCCCTCCCCCTCATGTCCCCTCTTTTCTTATTACCAGTCATCATGTGTCCACATCTCCTTCAGGATTCAGTATCTTGCTTTCTGCCCGGCATCCTGTGTCTCCTCCCACACAGTCACATGGGCGTGACGTCATCGCAGGTCCTGGAAGATGAATTATTCCGTCTGCTCTGCTGTGCTGCTCCTTCTCCTGCACTGACTGTGCGGACCTGCACAGGATCTCTCCCTGCTCGGCACGCTGCAGCCCGGCTCCACTGCACCGGCTGAAGACAGGCGGGCCGGTCACAGAGAGCAGGCGGGCCGGATGTGGCCCGCGGGCCGCCCCTTGCCCAGGTCTGGTCTACAGCCTTTACTATTTAGTCAGGGTGGACATCCACTGTAATGGAATATTGATGAGCTCCAGCTGATTAGCGACCTCTGATTAGCTGCCATAACAATGTCACTTGAGCACTAGAACTGCATTGGTTCGGGAGATGGGTATAAGACCTTCTTATTTTACTTACGGAACTTGAGCACTTAAGAAGGACTTGTTCAAGTATTGTACAATCCCTTTAAGCGTTGGTTGGAGGACTTTACTCATTTGCCCCTTTTCAGTATAATAGTTATGTATAATACTACGGCTGCTGACCTACGTTAGATGTGCGGTGGATTTGGGGATGGTTTCTAACAGCTAAGCTTTTTAGCACATCTGCATTAGTGCAGCCCTGAGACCTGTGACTACAGTTTATCAACAGTGATGGGTAGACTTATGGGGGCTTTACACGCTGCGATATCGCTAATGATTTATCGTCTGGGTCACGTCGTTAGTGACGCACATCCGGCGTCCTTAGCGACATTGCATTGTGTGACACGTATGAGCGATCTTAAACGATCGCAAAACAGGCAAAAATCGTTTGTTTTGGAGAGGTCGTCCTAAAACCAAATATCATTGCCTGTTCATTAGTGATATTGTTCCTCGTTCCTGTGGCACCACACATCGCTGTGTGTGACACCTTACCTCCGTCCACCGGCAATGAGGAAGGAAGGAGGTGGGCGGCATGTTACGGCTGCTCATCTCCACCCCTCCTCTGCTATTGGACGGCTGCCTTGTGACGTCGCTGTGACGCCGCACAATCCGCCCCCTTAGAAAGGAGGCAGATCGGCGGCCAGAGTGATGTCGCTGACCAGGTATGTGCGTGAGATTCTGCCGTAGCGATAATGTTTGCTATGGCAGCGATCACACAATATCGCACGTACGACGGGGGCGGGTGCTATCATGCTCGACATCGCTAGCCGATGCTAGCGATGTCACAGCGTGTAAAGCCAGCTTTAGACACACCTCCTGCCTCATCATTGGCTCAGATTGCTTTCTCCCTCCCCCTGCAGCTCTGATTGGCTGCTGTGTCTTACACAGGTCTATCACATGCTGATTGTGATATGTCAGTACATACGGCGGATTGCTTCTACAGCAATGATATAATGGTTGTAGTATAGAGATCACTAAAATGAATTTTTAGTGTACAGCTTGTATACCGTCACAGTGTAAACTTGGTGTGGACTCTATATAACTCAGCACACAACCATTATTGTCTAAAAAGCAACAAAAGTGAAAATGGACAAATTTTGCCAAACTGTCAATATTTTGTGTGGCCACCATTATTTTCACAAGCACTGCCTTAACTCTCTTGGTCATGGAGTTCACTAGAGCTTCACAGAAGCTACTGGAATCTGCTTTCATCTTCCATGATGACATCACAGAGCTGGTGGATGTTAGAGACCTTGAGCTCCTCACCTTCCATTTGAAGATACCCCACAGATGCTCATTAGGGTTTATGTCTTGAGACATGCTTAGCCAGTCCAGCAGCTTTACTCTCAGTTTATTTTGCAAGGCAGTGATCATCTTGGAGATGTGTTTGGGGTCATTAACATGTTGGAGTTCTGCATTGTGGCTCAGTGTCTTAACACTAGAAGTTCCAGAGAGGGGTAATTTGACATTCCTACCATTGGAACCCTATGGAGCTCAAATTTCCTGGGACTTCTAGTGTTAAGAGAGGAGATCATGTTCTGCTTTAGTATGTCACAGTACATGTTGGTATTCATGGTTCATTTAATGTACTGTAGCTCCCCACAGCTGGCAGCATTCATGCAGCCCCAAACCATGACACTCCTACCACCATGCCTGATTGTAGTCAAGGCACACTTGTCTTTGTACTTGTCTTTGTACTCCTCACCTGGTTGCTGCCACACCCACTTGATACCATGCAAACCAATTAAAGGTTAAGTGTCACGTTTTTCTATTTTTGTATTAATAGTAGTGATTATGAAATGAAGTATTTTTAATACAAAATTAACCCCTTCAGCCCCAAGCCTATTTTGACCCTAAAGACCAGGCCATTTTTTGCAATTCTGACCAGTGTCACTTTATGAGGTTATAACTCTGGAATGCTTCAGCGGATCCCGGTGATTCTGAGATTGTTTGTTTTTTCGTGACATATTGGGATTCATGTTAGTGGTAAATTTAGGCCGATATTTTTTGCATTTCTTTGTGAAAAAAACGGAAATTTCGCGAAAATTTTGAAAATTTAGTAATTTTCAAACTTTGAATTTTTATGCTCTAAAACCAACAAGACATATGACACAAAATAATTAATAAATAACATTTCCCACATGTCTATTTTACATCAGAACAATTTTGGGAGAAAAAAAAAAAAATTTAAGGAAGTTATAGGGGTTCAAAGTTTATGAGCAATTTCTCATTTTTACAACAAAATTTACAAAGCCACTTTTTTTAGGGACCACATCACATTTGAAGCAATTTTGAAAGGTCTACATGACACAGAACACCCAAAAGTGACACCATTCCAAAAACGGCACCCCTCAGGCTACTCAAAACCGCATTCAAGAAGGTTATTAACCCTTCAGGTGCTTCACAGTAACTAAAGCAATGTGGAAGGAAAAAATGAACATTTTACTTTTTGCAACAAAAATGTTAATTTAGCCTCAAATATTGCATATGCACAAGGGTAGCAGGATTAAATGAACCCCCAAAATTTGTTGGGCAATTTCTACTGAACACGCAGATACCTCATATGTGGCGAAAAACCACTGTTTGGGCGCACGGCAGGACTCGGAAGGGAAGGAGCGCCATTTGACTTTTTTGAACAGAAAATTAGCTGGAATCGTTAGCCTCACCATGTTGCGTTTGGAGAGCCCCTGAGGTGCCGAAACAGTGGAGCTCCCCCACATGTGACCCCATTTTGGAAACTAGACCCCTCATGGAATTTATCTAGATGTTTATTGAGCACTTTGAGCCTCTGGGGGCTTCACAAAAGTTAATAGAGTTGAGCTGTGAAAATAAAAAACATTTTTTTTTACCACAAAATTGTTACTTCAACCAGGTAGCTTTTTTTTTCACAAGGGTATCAGGAAAAATTGCACCATAAAATGTATTGTGCAATTTCTCCTGAGTACACAGACACCTCATATGTGGTAGAAATAAAATGTTTGGGCGCACAGCAGGGCTCGGAAGGCAAGGAGTGTCATTTGACGTTTCAAACGCAAAATTGTCTGGGACAATTAGCGTATTCCATGCTGTTTGGAGACCCCCTGAGGTGCCGAAACAGTAGAGCTCCCCCACATGTGACCCCATTTTGGAAACTAGACCCCCATGGCATAGAAAAAAAAAACAGCGGAAGATGGGGGGGGGGGGCGGGCGGCAGATGGGGGGGCAGCGGCATATAAAGGGAGCATCTGTGATTGTGAGACGGCGGCTGGGATAGGGTGGGGGCGGATGGGAGAGGGCGCAGTGGATGCAGGAGCGGCAGAGGATGGGGGAGGGGGTGGGAAGGGGAGTGGGAGGTGAGATTGGGGATAGTTACCCTACAGGATGGATCTAGGCAGCTGGATCACAGGAGATGAAGGAGGCAGCAGATCGGGGAGGGTGAGAGGTGGGGGAGGGAGCGCAGCGCAGATCACGGAGGAGACAGGTGAGCAGAGCACAGATCACGGGGGTGAGAGGTGAGGGAGAGCGGACAGCAGATCACGGGGGTGACAGGTGAGGGAGCACAGATCACGGGGTGACAGGTGAGGGAGCACAGATCACGGGGCTGAGAGGTGAGAGAGCGCAGATCACGGGGGAGACAGGTGAGCAGAGCGCAGATCACGGGGGTGAGAGGTGGAGGGAGAGTGGACAGCAGATCACGGGGGTGACAGGGGAGGGAGCGCAGATCACGGCGGTGACAGGGGAGGGAGCGCAGATCACGGCGGTGACAGGGGAGGGAGCGCACATCACGGCGGTGACAGGGGAGGGAGCGCACATCACGGCGGTGACAGGGGAGGGAGCGCACATCACGGCGGTGACAGGGGAGGGAGCGCACATCACGGCGGTGACAGGGGAGGGAGCGCACATCACGGCGGTGACAGGGGAGGGAGCGCACATCACGGCGGTGACAGGGGAGGGAGCGCACATCACGGCGGTGACAGGGGAGGGAGCGCACATCACGGCGGTGACAGGGGAGGGAGCGCACATCACGGCGGTGACAGGGGAGGGAGCGCACATCACGGCGGTGACAGGGGAGGAGCGCACATCACGGCGGTGACAGGGGAGGAAGCGCACATCACGGCGGTGACAGGGGAGGGAGCGCACATCACGGCGGTGACAGGGGAGGGAGCGCACATCACGGCGGTGACAGGGGAGGGAGCGCACATCACGGCGGTGACAGGGGAGGGAGCGCACATCACGGCGGTGACATGGGAGGGAGCGCACATCACGGCGGTGACATGGGAGGGAGCGCACATCACGGCGGTGACATGGGAGGGAGCGCACATCACGGCGGTGACATGGGAGGGAGCGCACATCACGGCGGTGACAGTGGAGGGAGCGCACATCACGGCGGTGACAGGGGAGGGGGCGGGTAGCTGACCACGGGGGTGAGAGGTGGGGGGAGCGTGCAGCACATCACGGAGGGGAGGGGGCGAGCAGCACATCACGGAGGGGAGGGGGCGAGCAGCACATCACGGAGGGGAGGGGGCGAGCAGCACATCACGGAGGGGAGGGGAGGGGGCGAGCAGCACATCACGGAGGGGAGGGGAGGGGGCGAGCAGCACATCACGGAGGGGAGGGGAGGGGGCGAGCAGCACATCACGGAGGGGAGGGGAGGGGGCGAGCAGCACATCACGGAGGGGAGGGGGCGAGCACCGATCACGAGGGGGAGGGGTCGGGCAGCAGATCGGAGGGAGCGGTGGCACTATGACAGATGGAGGAGGACAGGGTGCACGATCCCTGTCCTCCTCCATCTGTCATAGTGCCACCGCTCCCTCCGATCTGCTGCACGGAGGTGAGGGGCCGGGCAGCAGATCGGGGGGAGTGGTGGCACTGTGGCAGATGGAGGGCGGCAGCGGATCGGGAGGTGTGGGGGTGAGGGTGCGGGCAGGAGATCGGGGAGACAGGTGGCAGATCGCGGAGGGCAGCGGCGGCGGATCGGGACGCTTTTCGTACAGTGCAATGGCAGCGCGGCAACTTCCGGGTCCCATGCTCCGGTCTCATAACAGCATGGGACCGGAGCTTGTCGCCCTGCCATTGCACTGTGTACACTCACTGTACTGGCGTGCTGCAGGGACGATGACGGGGGCGGTCACCGGCAACAGGTCCACTGTGATTGGAGAAATCGGTCACAAGGCCGATCTCTCCAATCAGAGCATTGGAGCTGGGGGAGGGTGATCCAGTGAGGTCACGCAGCTCCAGCCAATGGCCAGTGCTATAGCTGCACTGGCCAGGGCTGGATTTCAATGTTTCAGTCACTTTAAATGGCTGGAACATTACAGTGGCTGTGATTGGTTGAGCGGCGTTTGTCAGCCAATCACAGCCTCCGTAGGTCCGGGGAGGAGGCACCACCCCTCCTGAGGTCAGGAACAGGTCCCCTCCTCCCCGAATCTGCGGTTTATGTTAACCGATTGCAGTCACCAGAGGCTCCGGTGTCGCGATTCCGCCATGACGGAAAGATCCGTCCTTGGTCGTTAAGGCCCAGGGCACAAGGACGGATCTTTCCGTCCATGGTCGTGAAGGGGTTAAACTCACTGTTTATTTAGTTTTATTTAATTCTAGTTTTACTGAAACACTGGGCGCTGCCATCTTGGATTTGCTGTGTGTTACCGCATTTATGGCAGCGCCCTGGGCATTGGATCTCATAGTGGCGATCTGACCCCTAAACTTAACACGGACAACTCCCTGCTGTATCCTGGACACGCCCGCTGGCCTGTCCAGATCACAGCAGAGGGAGGAAATTGGCACCATCTTTGTGGCGATAACAGCGTAAGCTGTGTGCTGCACTTTCACCCTTTCACCCGGGATGTGAGAGTACCAGCGTTGGGCCGCCGCTACCCTTCCCCCCCCCCCGCCGCTGCTACTCTCCCCCACCGCTCTTCGTGCTGCCGCCGCTGCTCTCTCTGCTGCCGCTACACTCCTACCTCCACTTCCCCACCGCCGTTCCCAACGCTCTTGTGTGCTAACCTTGGGCCTCAGCTTAGCAGAGCACAATATACTGACAAGCGCGGTATACACGCATGTGCAGCAGAGCATTGCATGCGGACGGGCGTGCAGCAGAGCTTTGTGGGCATGAATGCGGCAGAGCATTGTGGGTGGGCATGCGTGCAGCAGAGCATTGCGGGCGTGCGTGCAGGCCGCAGGGCATTGCGGGCGTGCTTGCATCAGAGCATTGCGGGCGGCAGAGGATTGCATGCAGGCATGCGTGCGGCAGAGCATTGCGGGCGGGCGTACGTGCATGTGTCAGAGCATTGTGGGCGGGCGTGTATGTGGCAGAGCATTGCGGGCGGCTGGGCAGCAGAGCATCATGGACGTGCGTGCGTGCGGCAGAGCATTGCGGGCGTACGTGCATGCGGCAGAGCATTGCTGGACCAGGGTGTGCAGAGCGCTATGTGGGGAGCACTGCAGCTGTCCTTGGTGACACTTTAGACATTAGGATCAATTTGCGGTCACCATCAAAATGACTTTGCACTGTGATCCTAAACTTCATCTTCCCTTATCTTTTTTGAAACATCCAGATTGGGAGGGGGAGGTGACATCACATGCATGAGAGCAGATTCCACCCACTTTTACTGCAGCTGTAATGTGAGCTAGTTCTACAGTAGGATTTCAGCAGCTGCTCCCCATTGTGTTTAAGAGTGGAAAATATCAAACTTTTTAATTCTTTTTTATATTTTGCTCAATTAAAAATAAATATTTAAATATAACATTAATAATTTACATTTTTCAGTTTTTGAAATTTTTTTTGGAACTACACCTTCCCTTTAAGTTTATTTTGATCTCATCAGACCACAGGACGTGGTTCCAGTAATCCATGTCCTTAGTCTGCTTGTCTGCAGCATACTGTTTGCAGGCTTTCTCGTGCATAATCTTTAGAAGAGACTTCCTTCTGGGACGACAGCCATGCAGACCAATTTGATGCAGTGTGCGGCGATTGGTCTGAGCACTGACAAGCTGACCCCCCCCCCTTCCCACCTCTCGCCCCTGTAACCTCTGCAGCAATGCTGGCAGCACTCGTACATCTATTTTGAAAGGACAACCTCTGGATATGACGCTGTGCTCGTGTACTTAACTTGTTTGGTCGACCATGGTGAGGCCTGTACTGAGAGGAACCTGTCTTGTTTATCCACTGTATGTTCTTGGCCATCGTGCTGCAGCTCAGTTTCGGGGTGTGGGCAATCTTCTTATAGCCTAGGCCATCTTTATGTAGAGCAATAATACTTTTTTTCAGATCCTCATAGAATTCTTTGCCATGAGGTGCCATGTTGAACCTCCAGTGACCAGTATGAGAGAGTGTGTGACCGATAACACCAAATTTTACACACCTGCACTAATGAGTCACATGACACCGGGGAGGGAAAATGGCTAATTGGGCACAGTTTGGCCATTTTCACTTGGGGGTGTACTCACTTTTGTTGCAAGCGGTTTAGATAGTAATAGCTGTGTGTTGCGTTATTTAGAAGGCACACCAAATTTACAGTTACACAAGCTGTACACTGACTACTTTACATTGTATCAAAGGGTCATATCTTCAGTATTGTCCCACAAAAATATATAGTACTATATGAACAGGTTGTTCTCATTTTTGTGATATATTGTGTACTCGTACACACACACTGCATCTATATATATATATATATATATATATATTTATGTATGTAAATTTAGGCTGCAGTAACAAAGCTTCTGTGTTGTGATATCTGCTTTTTACAATTTGATGTTGAAGCCCAAATTTCTCTTTGCTTGTAAACATTTTTTTTTTTTTTTTTTTATATGAATATATAAAAGAAAAGATCCTTTAAAAATAGCATAGCATGTGGTCCGTATTTTTCTAATTCTGGCATATTTGAATGCTGGCGTGCCCCCCTAGCTGCTTTATTTTGCCTCTTCTCTGTTTTGGGAGCTTCGCCGGTCCCAAATCTTCACGCACCAGAACCTGCGCACGTCGTTCAGGTCTCCTGGTATGATTCTTAGCACATGTACATTCCCTGCCTTTTAAAGGAACAGTGCGTCCTAAAATGTCCCCAGCTTATGGCTGGGAGTTTCTGTATTTGGCTGGGGCCACACGGGGATTACTGCGATCCCCTCGCATGACACTCAGCTTGCGCTTGCAGTACAGCAGAGCCGAGTGTCGTGCGAGCGGACCTCAGCTGCGGGGGGCGGGCTGGCTCTGAGAAGGGGCGGGTTGGCTCTGAGGAGGGGCGGGCTGGCACGGAGGAGGAGTGGGAGGGATTTATCTCCCTCTCTCCTCCGTTGCCGGCTATTGCCATTCTCGCACTGCATTTGCTGTACACCGGTGTACCGTGAGTGCAGTGCGATTTTTATCTCACCCCATAGACTTGAATGGGTGCAAGAGAAAACAGGATCGCATTGCACCCGCAGCATGCTGTGATTGTTTTTTCGGTCTGATTAGGGCTGAGAAAATAATTGCTCATGGGTGCTGACACACAGGCCAATATTGGTCCGAGTGGAATGCGATTTTTTTATCGCACTCCGCTCGCACCGATTTTCATGCCGTGTGGCTTAGGCCTTTAAAGCGCCCTCTCATGAAGGAAGGTGCCTGAACAATTAGGTTCCTAGCTTGCGAGTTACTGCTCGTACACCAGTCTGCTGCCATTCCTGGCTCTGTCCTGCCAGTCTCCAGTGGTGACTTCATCTGACTAGGCTCTTATACCCGCTCCAGCCTGCCTTCCCTTCCGTAGCTGATAATGTCAGCTGGACAACACACACACACACACACACACACACACAACACACACATTCTGTCAGATTAGCAAGCACTGCAGTTCTCAGCCACCTTAACGTTAGTAGATGGACAGAGCATACGCTGTCCAGAGCTTCTGGTTCTGCCATCTCATCCACCGCCGCCCACAAAGTGAATATGGTGGTGTTTGAAGACCTAAACAGACGTTGCAGGAGCAGGTTCTGGTGGAGATGTGACAGAAGGCTTTCTACAAGATTTTGGAATGTGCCCATTGGAATTTTTGTCCATTTATCCAGAAAAGCATTTGTAATTTATGTTGAGTTGGTCTCTGTTCCAGTTCATCCCAAATGTGTTTAATGGAATAGAGGTAAGGAATCTGTTCATCCAGGATACTCACGTTTTTACACTCACCCAACCGTTTCTTTTTGGCCCCTGCTTTGTGACCTGAGGAATGAGAAACACCCTCCCCAAAGCTGTTGCCACAATCCAAAGCTGGATGCATATAGTTGTCCAAAATGTCTGGTATGTTGGTGCATTAAGATTTCCTTTCACTAACACTGAGGTGCCAAGGCCAACCCCTGAAAAGCTACTCAAATCTGCAGGCAAAACTGCAGGTTTTTTTCGGATTCTGCTCTCCTCTAAAAAAGTTATCATGGTTCTAGCAACAAAATAATAAGAAACAAAAAAGAAAACACAAAGTCTTAAGGGGGCTTTACATGCTACGATATCGATAATGTTTTATCGTCGGGGTCACGTCGTTAGTGACGCACATCCGGCGTCATTAACGATATCGCAGTGTGTGACACTTATGTGCGACCTAAAACGATCGCAAAAGCGGCCAAAATCGTTTGCCGCGGAGAGGTCGTCCTAAAACAAAAAAACGTTTACCTCTCATTAGCGATGTTGGTCGTCATTCCTGCAGCAGCACACATCGCTATCTGTGACACCGCAGGATCTCCTTACCTGCCTCCACCGGCTTTGTGGAATGAATGAGGTGGGCGGGATGTTACGTCCCGCTCATCTCCGCCCCTCCGCTTCTATTGGACGCCTGCCGTGTGACGTCGCTGTGACGCTGAACGACCAGCCCCTTTAGAAAGGACGCGGATCGCTGGCCAGAGCGACGTCGCAAGGCAGGTAAGCCGTGTGATGGGGGAGCGTGATTTTGTGCGCGACGGGCAGCGATATGCCCGTGTCGCACAAACGATGGGGGCGGGTACGCACGCTAGCGATATCGCTAGCGTGTTAAGCCCCCTTTAGGCTATGTTCACACACTGCATTTTTTGCCTGTGGTTTTTTTGGTGCGTTTTTGCTGCAGAAATTTCTTGAGAAATTCTTGTAACCTTTCTGCAGACATTCCCCAGCAAAACCTATGGCAAAAGAAATTAGCTGTGCGCACACTGCATTTTTTTCTTAAAAAAATTCTTTCAGTAGATTTTCTTAAGAAAAAGAATGAGCATGTCACTTCTTTTCTGCAGCTAACTGCGTTATTCACTCCATTGACTATAATGTAATCATGAAAACCGCAGAGAATAACGCAGGTAGCAAATTATGTGCGTTATTCCTGCGTTATACCTGCGTTATTCCCGCATTATTTTGCGTTTTCGGGACATAGTGTACATCCCTGCCCTGCATTTTGCAGGAAAGTGATGTCACTAGGCCAGGATGAGGAAGTTCCTCAATTTTCAGTGTTGGCAGAAAGTAGTGATCTCACACACAGGCACATACATATATAATGCGCACACACACAGAAATCAAACGTACATATTAAAAAAAAAAAGAAAAACGTGTGCTCCGCCGTATTTTTACCGTCCAGCAAAGGTAAACACACAGCGGCGGCCCGATATTCTCAGGCTGGGGAGAGCGAGGGCCAGGGTTAATGCCCTCCCCCTCCCGCAGCCGAGAATATCAGCCAGCGCTATCCCGGGACTGTTGCATCCATTATGCGGCAGTCCCGGAGTGTCCCGGCTCTTCCTGTAGCCGTGATGCGGTGGCAATCCAGGTAATATGGAGTTAACGGCAACCAATAGCTGCCGCTAAGTCCAAGATTAGTAATTGCAGCATCTATGACACGCCGTCACTAATCTGTAAGTGTAAGTAAAGAAACACTCTCACACCGAAAAATCCATTATTTTGAATAAAAGACAAAAAGCCCCTCTGTCACCATTTTATTAACCCCTCCCGAACACAGCTCCGACGTAATCCACAGCGATGTCCCGCGGCGCTTCCAGCCCTGCTCCAGCCGTGTGTGACAGTTCTCCACGCAGCCTCGTTCAGGGAGCGAGTGCTGAATGCAGCTCCTGAGCGAGGCTGCGGGTAACAACAGGATATTTCTCACGGCCGCTGATGTGAACACATTACCGGCCGCGAGAACTGCAGTGTGTGTGGGGGGGACACAAACATCATAAATAAAGCTGGAATATCTATCCCTCTATTATCTATCTTTCTCTATTATCTATCTTTCTATATTATCTATCTCGCTATCTCTCTATTATCTATCTGTCTATCTATCATCTATCTATTTTATTTATCTATCCATCTTTCCATCCATCCATCCATCTTTCTCTCTATTAGCTATCTGTCTATTTATATTATCTATCTATCATCTATCTATTTTAACTATCTATTTTATCTATCTATAACCTATTCATCCATCCATCCATCTATCTATCTCTCACTATTATCTATCTTTCTATATTATCTATCTATCCCTCTATTATCTATCTACCTATCTATCTATTCCCCTAAATAGCTATCTATTATCTATCTATATCTATCTATCTATTTATCCCTCTAGCTATCTATCATCTATCTATCTCTCTATTATCTATTATCTATCTATTTTTTTTTCTTCATTTTGAACTTGCTTTATTGCTGTAAAGACATTAAAAAACGCAGGGACCAACCTAAAAAAAACGCACCAAAAATGCACCTGCGTTATTGGTGCGTTTTTTAACGCAGGTGCGCTAATCCTTCACTATCAAGAAATTTCTTAAGAAAAATCATTTTTCTAGTGTGAACATAGCCTTAAAATAACTACGTCTTTAAGAAGTAAGGAAAAAGGTTGCAACTATGGGTTCAACCAGTGCATTTATGATATCTGGATATATGCTGGGCATGAGACTGCTCAAAAGCCGGTAAGTCTTGCCTGTGTTGTAAATTAATGCACAATACTAGAATCGTTCTCTGAAAATGCTTGGTTGATATATTTGGTGTTGTAGGCGCTTGTTACTTAAAGGGAACCTGTCAGGTCCCATATGCGTTCTAACCTACAAGCAGGGTGATGTGTGGCCTAGTAACCCCTTCCTACCCATCCCTGTATTATAATATTGTGTAATATGAATGTATAAAATTGTTTTATTACTTACATATTCCCTATGTAAATGATCAGAGAATCTAGTCCTCAGAGCGTCGCTTAGGCTACTTTCACACATCCGGTTTTAGCAGTGCGGCTCAATCCGGCTGTGAAACCTATGCAACGGATGCGGCGAAAACACCGCATCCTTTGCATAAGTTGTTACATGCGGCCCGTCCGTTTTTTTCCGGTTGCGGCATGCTACTGAGCAATGCGCAGTGGAAGAAACCGCATGCGGCGGCCGGATGCGTTTTTTTTCCGCATCGCGCCGCATCCGGCGTCCATAGGCATGCATTGAAAAATGCGCCGCAGCGGCCGGATGCGGCGCGATGCGTTTTTTTTGCCGGAGCAAAAAACGTTGCAGGCAACGTTCCATCCGGCCGCGGCATCGGCTAAATCTGTCGCATGCGGCAAAAACCGGACCGAACGCAAGCCCATGCGGCACAATACGGCACTAATGTAAGTCTATACAAAAAAAACCTGCAACCGGCGGCAAAAAAAACGGTTGCGGTTTTTCTGCAGAGCGCCGTATTGTGCCGCAGAGCAAAAACCGGATGTGTGAAAGTAGCCTTAGCCCCGTGGGCTTTTGGATACTTTCCATGGTATCACACTCCTGTGGGCATGATACCATGGATTTACATGAGTGACGTTACCGTCAGCTCCTTGAGATCCCGCACGTGTGCGCTTACCAATCCCGCTGCCTTGTTATCCAGGTGCTTACTTCTTGGCTTCAGACGCGTTCTGAGCATGGTCGGAACTGCAGGAGTCTTCTGACCATGCGCAGAGCACATCTAAAGCCGATAAGCAAGCACCTGGATAACAAGGCTGCGGCAATGGTAAGCGCACACGCGGGATCTCTAGGAGCTGACGGTGACGTCACTCATGTAAATCCATGGCATCATGCCCACAGGGGTGTGATATCATGGAAAGCATCGAAACGTCCACGGGGCTAAGCATTTACGTAGGGAACATGTAAGTAATAAAACCTTTTTTATACATTTATATTACACAATATTACATCACAGGGATGGGTAGGAAGGCGGCCACACATCATCCTGCTTGTAGGTTAGATCGCATATGGGACCTGACAGGTTCCCTTTAAGTTGTCCTAAAATATGCAAGATGTGGTCTAAAATCATTTTTTCCGTTAGTCTTATATAATAATCTAATTTTCTGAGATAATGACTTTTGGGTTTTCATTGGCTGTAAGCCATAATCATTAACAGAAATAAACACTTGAAATAGATCCCTCTGTGTGTAATGACTCTATATAATATATAGAAATAGATCCCTCTGTGTGTAAAGACTCTATATAATATATAGAAATAGATCACTGTGTGTAATGACTATATAATATATAGAAATAGATCCCTCTGTGTGTAATGACTCTATATAATATATAGAAATAGATCACTGTGTGTAATGACTCTATATAATATATAGAAATAGATCACTGTGTGTAATGACTCTATATAATATATAGATATAGATCACTGTGTGTAATGACTCTATATAATAGAAATAGATCACTGTGTGTAATGACTCTATATAATATATAGAAATAGATCACTGTGTGTAATGACTCTATATAATATATAGAAATAGATCACTGTGTGTAATGACTCTATATAATATATAGAAATAGATCACTGTGTGTAATGACTCTATATAATATATAGAAATAGATCACTGTGTGTAATGACTCTATATCATATATAGAAATAGATCACTGTGTGTAATGACTCTATATAATATATAGAAATAGATCACTGTGTGTAATGACTCTATATAATATATAGAAATAGATCACTGTGTGTAATGACTCTATATAATATATGCGTTTCCCTTTTTGTATTGAATTACTGAAATTAGCTTTTTGATGATATTCTAATTTATTGAGATGCACTTGTATGTGAACAATGAATGTATACATTCCTATGACCTTCTGGTTACCTTCCATCCTTCATTTGCCTGTGTATACCCACATTTTGTTTACCCTTTAACCACGTTTAGTTGTTTTTTATTCAGTTGGATATTTGAACCTTAAGAAAAATGTTGAGACTGTGTAGATGAATGCCTTACCCACCCCGCTCCGCTGAGACGCTTTCAGATTAATTATGACTGGTACAGAACTAAACATGTTTGTGTCTTTCTTAGGGAGAAGGTGGACAGGTTGTGCTTTGGAATCAGCAGGACCCAGTGGGAGACGTGCAGCTGTCAAGGTAATGTTACTAGACAAATCTAAAATAAAATAAAAATAGTACCATACATCTGTAAAAAAGTATCATTTGTGGCTAATGGAGACTTGGCTAATGTCATGAGATTACACATTGCACCGCGGTATAGAGTATTCATAACGTCTACGGTTATTCCTGCTATCTCTAAATATATGCAAGAACATTTTTTATATTTTTTTTCTATTATAAATTCTATATTATTTTTTAAGTTTATTATAGAGATACTCCTCAGTGTGCACAATTCATGTGATATGTTAACCAAAATAACATTTTACTTTATTATTGATAATTTTAAACCAGGTGTTTTTTTTTTAATATTGTCATAATTATTATTATTACATTAAAATTGTGGATTTATTGTTTTTTAGAACTACCTTTTAAAAAGTGAACCTTTTAAAGGGTAGCTGTCAGGTCCTATATTACAATTAACCTGCAGATATAGGGTTAATCTGTAGATCATTCGCGTTATGAAGGTGCCTTTACACAGTACTCTGTGTCCTACCCAGGAGAAAATGAACTTTATATCTCCTGGAAACCGCCGGCTGTTGACTTACTGGTATACCTGGAGCAACAGTGCATCAGTTTAAGGCCTAAGCCACACGGCGAGAAAAACGGTGCGAGTGGATTGCGATAAAACATTGCATTCCACTCGGATCAATATTAGCCTGTGTGGCAGCGCACATGAGCCATTATTTCTTCAGCCCTAATCGGACTTAGAAAACAATCGCAGCATGGTGCAATTGTAAGGCGAGACTCTTTCTCTCGCACCCATTCAAGTGAATGGGGCGAGAGAAAAATCGCACTGCACTCGCGGTACACCAATGTACCGCGAGTGCAGTGCGAGAATGGCAATAGCAGGCTACAGAGGAGAGAGGGAGATAAATCCCTCCCTCCCCTCCGCAGCGCCGACCCTCCGCTCCTCAGTGCCAGCCCGCCCCCCGCAGCTGTGGTCCGCTCGCACAGTCGGACCTCGAGTCGCAGGGACACTCGCATGACATTCGGCTCCTGCTGTGCTGCCAGCTTGATCAGAGTGTCATGCGAGGATCGAACTAGTGCCCCGTGTGGCCCCAGCCTCAAGCCGACTGTTCGTCAGTGTAAGGGCGTGCTTATAGCCTCGGCTCTGTGCTGTGAGTGGTGACTGTAATTGCTGCTGGCATGCTTACCTGACTCTAGGGGGACATCAAAAGACCAACCACCAGGATTCTCATATATAAACTAAAGCCAGGAAGAACAGGCAGCAGACAGGGGCGGGAATAACTGGAAAAACCCAACCCACCTATTAGATATTCCATTGCACCTCTCATCAAATAACAGTGCATTTCACAAACTTTACTTCCCTGTATTTCAGAAAGTATACATCCGATCTCACAAATAAATGTATGTATAGAATCAGCATGATAGCACCAGTACAGCACTGGCTTTAGTTTATATATGAATATCCTGGTGGTTGGCCCTCTTTAAGTTAAGTTTTAGTGATGAGCGAGCACTACCATGCTCGGGTACTTGGTACTCGTAACGAGCAGTTGGATGCTCAGATAGGCGCGACTCAAGTACTTGAGTATAATGGAAGTCAATAGGGGACTCAAGCATTTTTCCGGGAGCTCTTTTGGAAAAATGCTAGAGACCCCTATTGACTTCCATTATACTTGGGTACTCGAGTCACACCTGCCTGAGCTTTCCAACTGCTTGTTACAAGTACCGAGCATTGTAGTGCTCCCTGAGCAAAACTCCCCCATAAGTGACCCCATTTTGTAAGCCACGCCTCTTGAGAAATTCATTTAGGGGTGTACTGAGCATTTTTCACTCTCAGGCGATTCACAGAATTGTATAAATTGGGCTGAGTTAATTAAAAAAAAAATTCTCTTTTTTTCCCCCTATACAATGTTGCTTTTGGCCTCAAGTTTCTCATTTTCAAATGTGAAATCAGAGAAAATGAGCAGTACAATTTATGCAATTTCAGTTTGTTAGACAATTTCTCCATAGTTCGCCAGTACCTCACATGTGGTCGAAAACTACTTTTGAGGCACAGTGCAAAGCTCAGAGGGGAAGGAGCGCCATATTGGAGTCCAGATGTTGCTGGAACGGTGTTAGGATGTCAAGTCACATTGGCAGAACCAGTGAGGTGCTGGAAAAGGAAAAGCAGATCCCCCCATAAGTGACCCCATTTTACATACTACACCCCTCAATGAATTCATCTAGGGGTGCAGTGAGCATGTTGACACCACATGTGCCTCACAGAATTTTATACAATTGGGTGATGAAAAAGAGTAATTTAATTTTTATCACTAAAATGGTTTTAGCCCCAAGTGTATAATTCTTATAATGCCCAATAGAAGAAAAATGGACCACACGTTACATACCTTACTTTTCGAGCACAGTTGAAAGCTCAGAAGGGAAGGAACACCATATTGTACGGTTCTGCTGTTATGGTTTGCGGGTGCCATGTCACATTGGCACAGCCCCTGAGGTGTCAGAAAACAAGGGTTAATAGTGTCATCAGACAATTTTTCATCAAAATGCTCCATTTTATATAAATGAAGTCTAAAAAGGTTTTCCTACACCTATTAGTAATAAATCTATTTTCGCCATTGGCTTGACTTCTGGGAGTCCCACTGATTCCAAGGTCAGGAGCCCTGTGTATATCAAGCAGTCATACATCTAGTTCCCTGACATATTAAATAATGGGTTTGTGAGGGTTTCAAGTTAACCACATGGTACTTCCAGCAAGGTTTGAGAGGCAAAATAAGTTTTTGACTCATTTTTCTCCTGAGCAATATCCAAAAGTCTTCTGTCCTTGTTTAACCTTAAATATGCTAAGATGAACTAAAGCCGAATATCCCCTCCCTATCACCCCCCAACAGATCCACCTCTGTACTTTATAACCTGACTAGCTGTACTACCCGGCTTCACCCGGGTTAATAACTGTTGTTTACAAAATAGAATGTATTAACAAAAATGTATTCTGCACACAAACACCACAAAACAAATAGAAATGCAATTATTAAAAGGCAAAAACTAAGCTAATAGAAGCATTTCACAACATATATTTCAGCACCACAGATATTCCACACAGATTTAACTAAATTGGCCAAGTAATGTGCTCCGTCTGTCTCTTTCCAGATCTGTCTCTTTCCAGATCTGTCTCTTTCCAGGTCTGTCTCTTTCCAGGTCTGTCTCTTTCCAGGTCTGTCTCTTTCCAGGTCTGTCTCTTTCCAGGTCTGTCTCTTTCCAGGTCTGTCTCTTTCCAGGTCTGTCTCTTTCCAGGTCTGTCTCTTTCCAGGTCTGTCTCTTTTCCAGGTCTGTCTCTTTTCCAGGTCTGTCTCTTTTCCAGGTCTGTCTCTTTCCAGGTCTGTCTCTTTCCAGGTCTGTCTCTTTCCAGGTCTGTCTCTTTCCAGGTCTGTCTCTTTCCAGGTCTGTCTCTTTCCAGGTCTGTCTCTTTCCAGGTCTGCCTCTTTCCAGGTCTGCCTCTTTCCAGGTCTGCGTCTTTCCTCTGGTAAAATGTGGTTTCTCAGAGCCTGCTGCAATAGGTTTTTTTAGGTTTTTATTTTTTTTAAATAGAGAAGAATTATAAATCACTAATCTGTATGCAGTGATTAAGCGTTACTTCTGTAATTAGTTCTATTTTCTAAACCTGGATTACATTCATGTTATCAACACAACAAATGGTGTCCCTGTCGTGCAAGGTACAGGGAAGTATCAAGTGAACGAGGGAAGGGAAGCTCCTTGTCTAGGCATGGGGGAGATGGTGACCCCTGACTAAACCTACCGCTGGTCCATGAGGTTCTTCACTACCCTAGATAGGTTCCGCACCTATGCGCCAAGCCAGATACCTGACCCTAGGTATTCCTGGTGCTGGACCCTAAATAAGGAACAGGTGAGATGACCAGTTCATCAACCCCACTATTCACTAGAGAAGACACAAGGAGGATACATAGGGGAAAATGCATTAACTACTTATCCACAGATCACTCTGGTAGAAGTTTAGCAAAGTTTCAGCCATGATACTACAGATGAGTACAAGCCACCTGCTTGCAACCAGAGCTTGAATGAACTGGAATATCCAGCACAAGTCCAAGGAAGATGGGAATATTTAAGCACAAAGGGAATACTAATAATCAGTAGTTGGATGGAAGGAGAGCTTGCCTGGGTCTTAAGGCTGAAGAGAGAAAATCCCAGCAGTAAAGCTACCTAGTACAATGAATACTAACAGCAGGAACAATAGAAAGTCAGGGAGTATTTTGCGCAGCCAAATGTCTGTTAGACTTTTGCGCACGTATGCTTTTTTCATGCATTTACGCTGCGTATTGCACTGCAGCGTAAACGCATGCATCCTGCGTCCCCAGCACAATCTATTAAGATTGTGCATAATACATCCGCACGTTGCGCTTTAGAACGCAGCGATTTGGATGCTGAAATGTTTTGCCAAATGCTGCGTTCTAAAAAGTAACATGTTCCTTCTTTTGTGCGTTTTGGATGCTTTTCCCACTCTGTCTATAGCAGAACAAGCATCCAGAGCGCATGAATTCCGTATTCAAAACGCAGCTTTTCGGCTGCATTTTGAAACGCACATGCAGTGACAAAACGCTGCAGAAGATTTGTCACGGCAGAACGCAACGTGCGCACATAACCTTAACCTTCTATTGTCAGAAACCACATGACTGTCCCTTATGAATGACCGCAGGCTGGTTAAAAAACTCTGCACTTACCTCCTGGTTAGGTACTGTTTTTTGGGGTTTTTTTTACTAAGCCTTTGGTCCCCTGCCGATCTTGTAGCCTAAACCGTGTCAGGTCATCGCGGTAGCCAATCAGAAGCTGATAATCAACTGTAACCTTCACAATACAATCTGTCCTAGCAGAGGAACAGTGTTTCTTCTGCTCATGGGGCACCTGTCCAGGAGTATAGATTTTTTTATTTTTCTTTATGCATCTTCCTGAGGCAATGTTGGACTGGAGTGACAAGGGCCCACTAGTAACATTGACCCTGGTGTCCACTGTTCAGCTACTTGCATATACAGTGCTGGCCAAAAGTATTGGCACCCCTGCAATTCTGTCAGATAATACTCAGTTTCTTCTTGAAAATGATTGCAATCACAAATTCTTTGGTATTATTATCTTCATTTAATTTGTCTTCAATGAAAAAGAAAAAAAAATTGTCATAAAGCCAAATTGGATATAATTCCACACCAAACATAAAAAAGGGGGTGGACAAAAGTATTGGCACTGTTTGAAAAATCATGTGATGCTTCGCTAATTTGTGTAATTAACAGCACCTGTAACTTACCTGTGGCACCTAACAGGTGTTGGCAATAACTAAATCACACTTGCAGCCAGTTGACATGGGTTAAAGTTGACTCAACCTCTGTCCTGTGTCCTTGTGTGTACCACATTGAGCATGGAGAAAAGAAAGAAGACCAAAGAACTGTCTGAGGACTTGAGAATCCAAATTGTGAGGAAGCATGAGCATTCTCAAGGCTACAAGTCCATCTCCAAAGACCTGAAAGTTCCTGTGTCTACGGGTGCGCAGTGTCATCAAGAAGTTTAAAGCCCATGGCACTGTGGCTAACCTCCCTAGATGTGGAAGGAAAAGAAAAATTGACGAGAGATTTCAAGATTGTGCGGATGGTGGATAAAGAACCTCGACTAACATCCAAACAAGTTCAAGCTGCCCTGCAGTCCGAGGGTACAACAGTGTCAATCCGTACTATCCGTCGGCGTCTGAATGGAAAAGGACTATATGGTAGGATACCCAGGAAAACCCCACTTCTTACCCCGAGACCTAAAAAAGCCAGGCTGGAGTTTGCCAAAACTTACCTGAGAAAGCCTAAAACGTTTTGGAAGAATCTTCTCTGGTCAGATGAGACAAAAGAAGAGCTTTTTGGGAAAAGCCATCAACATAGAGTTTACAGGAAAATAAAAAAGAGGCATTCAAGGAAAAGAACACAGTCCCTACAGTCAAACATGGCGGAGGTTCCCTGATGTTTTGGGGTTGCTTTGCTGCCTCTGGCACTGGACTGCTTGACCGTGTGCATGGCATTATGAAGTCTGAAGACTACCAACAAATTTTGCAGGTCATGGGTCTTCCAGCAGGACAATGACCCAAAACACACTTCAAAAAGCACTAGAAAATGGTTTGATAGAAAGCACTGGAGACTACTAAAGTGGCCAGCAATGAGTCCAGACCTGAATCCCATAGAACACCTGTGGAGAGATCTCAAAATGGCAGTTTGGAGAAGGCACCCTTCAAATCTCAGGGACCTGGAGCAGTTTACCAAAGAAGAATGGTCTAAAATTCCAGCAGAGCATTGTAAGAAACTCACTGATGGTTACCGGAAGGGGTTGTTCGCAGTTATTTTGGCTAAAGGTTGTGCAACCAAGTATTAGGCTAAGGGTGCCAATACTTTTGTCTGGCCCATTTTTGGAGTTTTGTGTGAAATGATCAATGATTTGATTTTTGTTTCATTCTCTTTTGTGTTTTTTCATTGCAAGCAAAATAAATGAAGATAATAATACCAAAGAATTTGTGATTGCAATCATTTTCAAGAAGTAACTGAGTATTATCTGACAGAATTGCAGGGGTGCCAATACTTTTTGGCCAGCACTGTATTACATCCCAATATTACACAAATTTACCTGCTTCTATATAATAAGCTTGGTAGATTGTTCGATGAATGATGAGATGCTACTTTTGGCTTGTCTTGTAAAGGGTAACATGTATTAGGCCATCTACTGCTCCTGTTATTGTGGGCCAAGTGGTATATTCCTGCACAGTGGCCCGCTAGGGAATTCACCTATCCTCTTTGGGCCAGTCCGTGCCCTAGGTTTTTTTTTTCCAGTATTTAGAGCACTTACAAATCATCTTTTAAATAACAATTCCCTAACATCTTCTGTACGTTGCTCCATATGCAGCCGTCCTTTAGGCAAAATTTCTAGATTTGTTGAAAGGAAACTGATTACACATTTGTATCTTTTTTAAGATCGGACCCACATCTCCATGTCTGTTTGGAAATAGTTTTGAAGTGTCCTTGCAAAGGATCTTTACAGGTAGTCACTTGTAGTTCCCTTTGATACTATTTTCACTTCAAAGCCTTGTAGTGTACTGAAGCGACAGCTCTTGAGAACATTACATTCCTTCACAAAGAAGTCAGTGTCTGCTTCTTATCAGTCTGCTATCTGATTTTTCACTTTATACTTCATAGCATACTTTTACATCATTTTGTAAAAGGAAATACATATGTGAGGTCAATGGGGTAAATCTTATCTCAAGTTTCTGGAAATATGATATAATCTTACATTTATTTTTTTTTTCAATATGAATAAGTATGTTATCAGTTGATTATTATCTATTAGGTTCGGTGACATATTTTGCACGGCAATGCTGGGTTCATTCTCATTAGTCACGAGTTTGTACCACATTTTTGTAAAACGACTGCTCTAACCTCGAACGTGACATGGAACCGCATTCCCACTCACGCGGTCTCCCCTTTACTGATCTAACAAACCCCTGAGAAATGCCCCCCTTACTACCTCTTCTTATCATAGTATCATAGTATCATAGTATCATAGTTTTTAAGGTTGAAGGGAGACTCTAAGTCCATCTAGTTCAACCTGTAGCCTAACATGTTGATCCAGAGGAAGGCAAAAAACCCCAATGTGGCAAACAAGTTCCAATGGGGAAAAAATTTCCTTCCTGACTCCACATCCGGCAATCAGACTAGTTCCCTGGATCAATACCCTGTCATAAAATCTAATATACATAACTGGTAATATTACATTTTTCAAGAAAGGCGTCCAGGCTCTGCTTAAATGTTAGTAGTGAATCACTCATTACAACATCATGTGGCAGAGAGTTCCATAGTCTCACTGCTCGTACAGTAAAGAATCCTCGTCTGTGATTATGATTAAACCTTCTTTCCTCAAGACGTAGTGGATGCCCCCGTGTTCCAGTCGCAGGCCTTGGTGTAAAAAGATCTTTGGAAAGGTCTCTGTACTGTCCCCTCATATATTTATACATTGTGATTAGATCCCCCCTAAGCCTTCGTTTTTCCAAACTAAATAACCCCAAGTTTAATAACCTGTCTTGGTATTGCAGCCCACCCATTCCTCTAATAATCTTGGTGGCTCTTCTCTGCACCCTCTCTAGTTCAGCTATGTCCTTCTTATATATCGGTGACCAGAATTGTACACAGTATTCTAAGTGTGGTCGCACTAGTGACTTGTACAGAGGTAGAACTATATTTTTTTCATGAACACTTATACCTCTTTTAATACATCCCATTATTTTATTAGCCCTGGCAGCAGCTGCCTGACACTGTCCACTAAAGTGAAGTTTACCATCCACCAATACACCCAAGTCTTTTTCTGTGTCTGTTTTACCCAGTGTTCTACGATTAAGTACATAATCATAAATGTTATTTCCTCTACCCAAGTGCATGACCTTACATTTATCTACATTAAACTTCAATTGCCACTTCTCAGCCCAATCCTCCAATTTACATAAATCTCCCTGTAATATAAAATTATCCTCCTCTGTATTGATTACCCTGCAGAGTTTAGTATCATCTGCAAATATTGAAATTCTACTCCGCATGCCCCCAACAAGGTCATTTATAAATATGTTGAAAAGAAGTGGGCCCAATACTGACCCCTGTGGTACCCCACTATGAACTGAGACCCAGTCCGAGTACGTACCATTAATAACCACCCTTTGTTTCCTATCACTTAGCCAGTTTTTAACCCAGTTACACATATTTTCCCCTATCCCCATTATTCTCATTTTATGTACCAACCTTTTGTGTGGCACCGTATCAAAAGCTTTTGAAAAGTCCATATACACAACATCCACTGCATTTCCCTGGTCCAGACTTGAACTTACCTCTTCATAGAAGCTGATCAAATTAGTTTGACAGGATCGATCCCTCATAAACCCATGTTGATACTCTGTCATAAGGTTATTTTTCTTGAGATACTCCAATATAGCATCTCTCAAGAAACCCTCAAGGATTTTACCAACCGTAGAGGTTAAACTTACCGGCCTATAATTTCCCGGCTCAGTTTTTGTCCCCTTTTTGAATATTGGCACCACATTTGCTATGCGCCAGTCCTGCGGTACCGACCCTGTTATTAAGGAATCTGAGAAGATTAAAAATAATGGTCTATCTATCACAGAACTCAATTCCTGTAGTACTCTGGGGTGTATGCCATCCGGGCCCGGAGATTTGTCAACCTTAGTGATTTCGAGGCGGCGGCGTACTTCCTGCTGGGTTAAGCAGGTAATATTCAAGTGTGAATTTATGGTATCACTGGTCATGTCATCTGCCATGGCATTTTCTTGTATAAAAACCGTAGAAAAAAAGTCATTCAGCAGGTTGGCTTTACCCTCATCCCCTTCCACCATTTCACCAAGACTATTTTTAAGGGGGCCAACACTATCGCTTTTCAGTTTTTTACTGTTTATGTAGTTAAAGAATATTTTAGGATTATTTTTACTTTCTCTCGCAATGAGTCTCTCTGTCTCAAACTTAGCTAACTTAATTTGCTTTTTACATATTTTATTTAATTTTCTATAATTATATAATGCCTCATCACTACCTACCCTCTTTAATTCTTTTAAGGCTTTCTGTTTTTCTTTTATTGCTTATTTCTTGCTTATTATCTGTCCAGTCTTTAATTGAAGCCCACATCCACACTTATGGCCAATAATTTTGGAACGATCACTCATGAGAACATTTATTCCCAATTATTGGCACCTCTTATACAGGCCAGCAAAACACTCGTTTTTTGGATGCCATAATTTGTAAGTAGGCTTAAAGGGGTTTTCCCCGCAAACAAAGTTTATTTTAATCAATAGATCTTCTAATAATAATAATAATAATAATAATAATCCACAATTGGATGTATTTAAAAAAAAAAAAAATGTCCTGTGCTGAGATAACCTTATATACACCTCTGGCAAAAATTAAGAGACCACTGCAAAATTGTCACTTTTTCAGATTTTTCTCATTATAGGTATATTTTTGAGTAAAATGTAAATTGTTCTTTTATTTTATAAACTACTGACAACGTCTCCGATTTTCCAAGCAATAAATTTTGTATTTATTTTCTAAAAATGAGAAATGGTCAAAATAACAAAAAAATGCATTGTTCTCAGACCTCAAATATTGCAAAGAAAACAAGTTCAGAATCATTTAGAAACAACAATACTAATAATGTTTTAACTCAGGAAGAGTTCGGAAATAAATATTTTGTGGAATAACCATGATTTTTAATCACAGCTTTCATGCATCTTGCCATGCTTTCCACCAGTCTTTCACACTGCTTTTGGGTGACCTTATGCCACTCCTGGCGCAAAAATGTAAGCAGTTCTTCTTTGTTTGATGGCTTGTGACTAGAGCTGGTCGAACTTGCAAAAAAACAAGACCTGCGGGGCCCTGATAAATGTTTTAAAAAAACAACCCAGATCTGCTCCGGAATCCAGTACCCATATAAGTCTATGGGGACCAGAATCCGAAGATTAAAAATATTGGTGGAAGGGATTGTGGGGGTAGGAGCGCGCGCGGTGTACTCACCGAGGCTGTGTCATGGCGGCACACTCCTTCCAGATAATGCTTTCCCTTCCGGAGCAGACAATTGAATATTCATTGCTTTGCCCACCCACCGGCACGTGTAATTGGATGCAGTTAGATGCGCCCCCTCTCTGAGTGCCAGTGTGTCAGCTGACTGCAACCAATAACAGTCGCCAGGACGGCCAGGGGGCGGGGAAAGCAGTGCAAGTGTCTGCGGGTAAGTATGGTGGTATAAAAATAAATGAATAAATAAAACAATCGGCGCACTGTTTCCCATATTCTGATGACCGCACAGAAAAAGCCCACGGCTGCAACCCCCAGCTGACGGGCTTTATCTGTGCTTTGTATCAAAATAAGCCCAGAGTCACACGTGCAAGGGACTCGCATCACATCACCCGGCAGTCGCACACTGTCCTTACAGGAGCGTGCAGGTACATAGAAACACATGCTGCCGACCCCGCTCCTGTCAAATGAGTGTGCAGCTGCGCTGGGTGATGCAATGCAAGACTCGTGTGAGTTTGGCATGATATCACCCGGCACGGCCTGCCGCTCTCCGAAAATGAGAGTGCTGGTACACAGAAACACAGGCGGCCGACTCGCTCCTGCCAGTAGAGTCTGTGGCTGTGCCGGGTGATGCTTTGCGAGACTCGTGCCAGTCTGGCATGACATCACCCGGCACGGCCTGCCACTCTCCGAACATGAGCGTGCAGGTGCATAGAAACACAAGCAGCCAACTTGCTCCTGTTAAGAGAGTGTGCGGCTGTGCCGGGTGATGCTAAGCGAGACTCGCACGAGTTCCTCACAAATGTGACTCTTGCCCAAGAGAAACCGCTTGCGCCTTTTTTTTTTTTTAATATTTAAAAAAATAATTAAAAAAAACAAACTGATGTGTGTTCCCCCCCAATTTTGATACGCAGCCAAGATAAAGCCAGCTGGGGGCTGGTATTCTCATCCCGCAGCCACCCGGTATTGCCGCATCCATTAGATGTGACAATCCTGGTGCTTTACCGCCTCTTCCCGTTGCCCTAATGTGGTGGCAATCGGGGTAATAGCAAGGGTTAATAACAGGGCACAGCTGCTACTAAACCCTAGGTTAGTGATGGCACAGGCGTCTGAGATACCTGCTCACTAAACTGTAAATGAAAGTAAATAAGTATAAACACAGAGAAAAAAATCCTTTATTTGGAATAAAATGCAAAAACACACCCTTTTTCACCACTTTATTAATCCTAAACACCTGTCCAGGTTTGGCGTAATCCACACGAGGTCCCACGCCGCTTCCAGCTCTGCTACATCTCAAAGCGAGCAGCCATAGATCAAGATCACCGGCTGTGAGTGCAGACAATGACTGAGCCGCGATGAGCAATTACTGCAGGCAAACACTGTCACAGGCTGGGGGCGCATCTGCCTGCTACCAGTCGCAGACGATAGGACAGCCGGTGGGCGGAGAAAGCACAGAAAGCTGTGTAAATGTAATGAGCCTAATGCGCAGTACAGGAAGTGAATGCGCAACCCAGAAGCCGTTTGCCGCCATGACACAGAGTCTCTGTAAGTATTAAACGCTCGCTTATTTCTTGTTTTCTTTACTTTTCCTTTAATTGTTACAATGAATAAGGACAACCAGTCTGAAACGCATATGTGTCAGCTTGGATGTAACAAATATTGATCATTGTACCTTTGCCTTTTTACATGGAGTGAAAGATTTTCCAATAAATTTTGCTATTTTCATGGATGCTCAGATGCTGGATTTCTTCCCCTTTTTCTTGTTGGGATTGTCTTTCCAGTCTCCACAGGCTGAATCCGCTGCACGGTTCCATGGATGGGTTGGCTGACTTTTCCTTCCTTTTGACTTCTATGAGAGCCTTGTTCTGGCTCTTATAGACTTCCATACAGCGCTTGTGACATAACTTCTGACTATCCGGAAGTAAGGAGTTATGGGCACAAAACAGCGCAGCACGATTGGAGCAGCACCAATAAATGATAAAGCCACCTGTGGTATGTAGTAAAATAACCTGGGCAGGGGACATATATGCAGACATCATTTGATGTAGAAGGGACGTTATTTTATCATTAAAGTCCCGTGTACGCGTTGGTTTACAGTTGTCCCAACTATTGAATGTATATGGGGAGTTTCTGAGGCTGTGTGCTTGGTTTTATATGTTCGATTGTGGGTAAAACTACTTAACTCCATAATTAAGGTGGGTGACCACATATTTATGGCCGAGTACTATCTGTAGGAATGATATACACAAGAACCACAAAAGATATTAGATCAAGGTAGAATATTCATACACCACCAAAAAGCTACCTGTAAAAGATATATATTTTATTAATATATATTAAAAGGAACACCTATAGTATTTTCTCATTCGACAAAAACACAGAGGCATAAGGAAAAACACAAAGTGTGCATGTGTCAAAAAGTGCTATGCCCGTACCAGATGGTCACACGGGAAAGAGGGATAGTTCAAAGGAAAATAAATGATTTTCCAATATATATATAAGGACGGGACCAATCTGCATGGATCCTAAACTTCCCTTTCCTAACAGCGGAAGGTACCTTAATTTTTTGGACACCCCCACTCCAGATGGCTCACCCTCTCTGTGCCTATCTCCCTCTAGCAGGGGCAACCACCACCAGAAACCAAGTGTATAAACTGTGATACAGACAGAACCACAAACATACAGAACGACAATTATTGCGTTAGATATGTATATAATTCCCTAAATAAACTTAAGGTACAGTCACACTAAGCAACATCACTAGCAACATCGCTGCTGAGGCACGACTTTTGTGACGTAACAGCGATGTTGCTAGCGATGTTGCTGTGTGTGACATCCAGCAACAACCTGGCCCCTGCTGTGAGGTCTCTGGTTGTTGCTGAGTGTCCTGGACCATTTTTTGGTCGTTGCTCTCCCGCTGTGAAGCACACATCGCTGTGTGTGACAGCGAGAAAGCAACAACTGAATGTGCAGTGAGCCGGCTTCTGCGGACGCTGGTAACCAATGTAAATATCGGGTAACCAAGAAGCCTTTTCCTTGGTTACCCGATATTTACCTTCGTTACCAGCGTCCGCCGCTCTCACTCAGCGAGTGCCGGCTCCTTCTCCCTGCACACATAGCCAGACTAAACATCGGGTAATTAACCCGATGTGTACTCTGGCTAGGAGTGCAGGGAGCCAGCGCTAAGCGGTGTGCGCTGGTAACCAAGGTAAATATCGGGTTGGTTACCCAATATATACCTTAGTTATCAAGAGCAGCATCGCTTCCACGCATCGCTGCTGGCTGGGGGCTGGTCACTGGTTGCTGGTGAGATCTGCCTGTGTGACAGCTCACCAGCAACCCGTGTACCGACGCTCTAGTGATCCCTGCCAGGTCAGGTTGCTGGTGGGATCGCTGGAGCGTCGCTTAGTGTGACGGTACCTTTAGTTTCCCTCGTTGGGGAACAATATATATATATATGTAAGTTGTTAGGAAGGAGTCGAGAGGTCTACTTATCTTATGGACACCCTCCCGACACGTTTCACCCCTCCTAACGCAATACAAGGGGGATCATCAGGGGATCAATTAGAATAACTCCTCAATATGACACAAATAGACTAATGTTGTCAATCAGGAAAAATCTTTCGAGGAATGGTCAACAAATATTCATTCTAATCCAGCCAGAGGGTGAGATGATACCACAGCTTTCTTTTGGCTAGTTCCTGATTCTAGTTATATCAGGGTACTGTATAGACATCAGAGGAGGACTCTTTACAGGCGACAAGTCCCATATATCTTTTTCAGATACTTTAAAATATCAGGTTACATCCAATTTTTAGCTTTTCGGACAAAAGAGGGAGGGAGAAGGGCCTGGTCATGGCGGTTTCCAAGTTTTGATATATAAGGCTCAAAACAGCCAGTCCCGCAAAAAAAAGAGCTTACTGGCCTAGTAGTACATCAATATGTCACCCATCAATCAAAACAATTGATTCTCCAGCCAATCTCGATTTCTACGGGGCTCTACCAGCAGGGTTAAATGGATCCGGAGTGTCAAATCACTCCTAACGCTGGGAGCCAAATTGTGCTTATCTTCATCTTCATCCCAACCGTGCCATGGAGTCTCCCTTTGCCGCCATCCAAAGGGAGACTCCATGGCACAGTTGGGATGAAGATAAGCATCCAGTGAGGAAGGAGACAAACTCTAGGACCACCTATTGGAAGTAACAATCCTAAAAGTCAAAAGTGGCTTTTTAAACAAGCCTTTTCATAAGACTATAGGTGTTCCTTTTAATATTTATTAATACAATATATATCTTTTAGAGGTAGCTTTTTGGTGGTGTAGGAATGATATACAACATGTTTTAGCTGAAGAGGTTACAAAAATGTTAAAAAAAAAAATCCATTAAACTAGTAAGGTTATGTCATGAAGACAACATGTGGTCTGCTGATTCATATGGGTCCAATTTCTCTAACCCCGATCAGTCTGCTGTGACACCTGGAATTTTTACCTTTCAGCTTTAGCATCTGATGCATATAAATAGTACATTACATCAGTCACATACATTGGGGCCTTTGTGTTGGATGGCTGCTCTCCACCCGCCATAGTAGGAGTGGTGTACTCTCATCAGGCATATAGACAGCCTCTTTTGGAGTAAAAGGAAGAAAAAAAGAATGCGGGTTTACAATATTAATATTCAAATTGTCCCTCCAGTGAGGAAGGAGGCAAACTCTAGTGACACCTATTGGAAGTAGCAATCCTAAAAGTCAAAAGTGGCTTTTTAAACAAGCCTTTTCATAAGACTTAGGATTTGCCAGATCAGAATCACAATTTGCAGACACTGTGTTTTGGGGTGATTGCCCCTCGTCAGTGCAAAGTGTGGGTATCTGATCTGGCTTATGAGAAGCTATTTGGGGACGACGGGGAAGACTATTCTCCTTATAGAGACCCGACAAACCAGTCTGGCTGCCAGTGAGGGGACTTACAGCTGCAGTGCCCCTCTGGGAATTATTCAAATTGTCCCTCCGGTGAGAAAGGAGACAAACTCTAGCGCCACCTATTGGAAGTAACAATCCTAAAAGTCAAAAGTGGCTTATTAAACAAGCCTTTTCATAAGACTTAGGATTTAATGCCAGATGAGAATCCCAATTTGCAGACACAGTGTTTCAGGGTGATTGCCCCTCGTCAGTGCAAAGTGTGGGTATCTGATCTGGCTTATGATATTTTTATTGGAATCATTTTTGTAAATAAACTTTTGGAGCACTGTTTTTGAACATTTTTCGCTTGTTTATTATAACAAACATGTACATTTTTTTTGTTCAAGTATATACACTACTGTTCAAAAGCTTAGGGTCACCTAGACATTTCCTTATTTTTGAAAGAAAAGCACATTTTTTTCAATGAAGCTAACATTAAATTTAACAGAAATACACTCTATACATTGTTATATAAGCCATTGTTGATATAAGCCAGATCAGATACCCACACTTTGCACTGACGAGGGGCAATCACCTACGTCTTATGAAAAGGCTTGTTTAAAAGCCACTTTGACTTTTAAGATTGCTACTTCCAATAGGTGGTGCTAGAGTTCTTCTCCTTCCTCACTGGAGGGACAATTTGAATAATTCCCAGAGGGGCATTGCAGCTATAAGTCCCCCTCACTGGCAGCCAGATTGGTTTGTCAGATCTTCATAAGGAGAATAGTCTTCCCCAATATTAATATGAAATAGCTGAGAAAATAATGTGGTTGGTTTAAGGCCTGTTGTGTATAAATTTAAGTTCTTCATTCCTATTTAATTAGATTCCGGTAAGTTTTCGTCACAATGTTAAAATACATTTGCAAATATTTTTCTCAGACGCCTAACAGTTTTCCTATCAAGATTGATTTATAATGAGTAGTGTCAGAAGCTTTGTAGAATGTAGAATATTTATGTAATATTACCCTATCATCAAGCTGTGAGGGGTTTTGTGATAAAATAATAGAATTGTACAGCTCTTCTGTGAATCGACTCAAAGATATAAAAGATTGGGACGGATGTATCAGTAGCTGGAACCTTGCAATAAAAAGGACTTTCAACTGAACGGATCCTGCGCTATTTTATACTGCTACCGAAATCTAGATACGCTGTAAAGACAACTGTTGGAAATTAATGGGGTTTTTTTGTACAAAAAAAATGAAAAATGTTCTGGTTGTTCCTGTAATGAGTCCCCAAACCCCTTGTTACCTTTATTTTTATTTGTTTTGTTTTTAGATCCCATTCAGTCCTCTGCAACCATTTTCGTGGTTTGCAGTTGGTAACATCCTAAACTTCCTGCCAGCTCTGCCTCTGTGCGTCTAGAATACATTTCTATATAGAAAGAGCAGTTGATTTACTCCCACCATCAGTACCTACCTAATCCACCTGCAAAGCACCATGTAGTGAGAGCCGTTCATACACTACAAGCAGCTCACAGAGGGCTAAGCACCGAGCGTACCGGAGTACAGCTATGCTGACAAAAGTGGTTTGCATACATCACGTAAAGCACCCGAACTCTGTTTTTTTTGTAAAGTCTGTGTTTGGAACGAACACCGAACCTCAGGTTCACTCATCTCTACTTATCTTATACAGTTGAAACCAGAAGTTTACATACACTATCTAAAAAGGCACATCAACATGTTTTTCTCACTATCTGACATGAAATCAGAATAATCCTTTCCCGTTTTAGGTCAATTAGGAACCAAAATTATTTATATTCGACAAATACCAAAATAATGAGAGAGAATGTTTTAAGGCATTTTTATTACTTTCTGCAAAGTCAAAAGTTTACAGACATTTCATTAATATTTGGTGCCATTGCCCTTAAACTGTATGATTTGGGTCAGATGTTTTGAATATTTCACAATAATAGTAGGAATTTGGGCCCATTCCTCCTGATAGAACTGGGGTAATTGAGACACACATGTAGGTCACCTTACTCGCACCGGCCTTTTCAGTTTTACCTATAAATTTTCAATAGGATTGAGATCAGGGTTTTGTGATGGCCACTCCAAAACATTGACTTTGTTATCCTTAAGCCACTTTGTTACCAGTTTGGCAGTATGCTTTGGGTCCATTTTCCATTTGGAAGACCCATTTCCATCCAAGCTTTAAGTTCTTGGCTGATGTCTTGAGATGTTGCTTCAGTATTGCCACATAATCTTCTTTCATCATGATGCTATCTATTTAGTAAAGTGCACCAGTCCTTCCTGCAAAAAAACAACGCCACAACATGATGCTGCCACCCCCGTGTTTCACAGTTAGGATGGTGTTCTTGGGCTTCAAAGCTTCTCCCTTTTACATCCAAACAGTTCAATTTTAGTTTCGTCAAACCACAGGACGTCTCCAAAAATGAAGGTCTTTGTTCCTGTGAGCATTTGTAAACATTAATCTGGCTTTTTTATGTTTCCTTTAGCGTAATGGCTTCTTCCTGGCAGAGTGGCTTTTCAGCCCATGCTGATACAGTACTCGTTTCACTGGGGATAATGACACAATCTTACCAGCTTCCACCAGCATCTTCACAAGATCTTTTTGCTTTTGTTGGATTGATATGCACATGTCTGACTAAAGCATGATCAGTATACAGAACCCGTCTCCTTCCTGAGTGGTATGATGGCTGGACATTCCCATCTTGTTTGTACTTGCATATATTTGTTTGTACAGATGAGCGAGGCACCTTCAGGTATCTGAAAATTGCACCCAAGGATGAACCAGACTTGTGCAAGTCCACAATTCTCTTCCAGAGATCTTAGCTGATTTCTTTTAATTTACCATGATGCTATACCAAGAAGCAGCGTGTTTCAGGTGTTCATACTACTCTTAGGGTATGTAGACTTTTTGACTTCGCAAAAAGTAATAAAAATGCCCTCAAACATATTCTCTCTCCTTTCTCTCTCGTTATTTTGACATTTGGCCAATATAAAAAATTTTGGTTCCTAATTGACCTAAACCTGGAAAGGTTTATTCTGATTTTGTCAGATAGTCAGAAAACCATGCATATGTGTCTTCTTTAGATAGTGTATGTAAACTTCTGGTTTCAACTGTATGTGTTTGTCACAAAATTAGTGGATCGTTAAGGGTGGGAGGGCGCATCTCTAGTAGTTACTTGGAAATACACACCTTGTCCGGAGTTTGAGTTTCTCTGTATCTTAACGGGCCAATGTAATAAATATGCTACAAAGTGAATATTTTGGTACATACTACGGGTGAGTAAAAAGTTTTACCGGACCCTGGTCCAGCAGCAATTTGTTTGTGGCTGCCATACCAGAGGCCTGTGAACCTCTTCCTTCCTTTTTGCTCATCTGCAGTATATACTACCTGATTATGTTCACACAATGACAAAGAAATTGTAGAGTATAGGATAGCAGATGTTCCTAGATAGTGTTTTTTTGCCATCACAGATCATAGCGCTAATAATCTACAGTAAATTGTTCTCATTCTTCCCTATCAATTGCTTTTTTTTCTGCATTTTTTTAAGCAATCCTACTTTCATGGTTGAAAGAATTAAAAAAAAAAAGTTGCTAAAGTACATTAAAAAAGTTACCGTAACTTGTTTTAAACATACAAAAGAAGGCATTTTGACTTCTGTAAAAAAAAAATAAACTTTTAATCAGGTGTTTGTTTTTTGTTTTGACTCTTGCAAAAAAAAAATTTACATGTGCCCCAAAATGTGTGGATTGGGTAAGTGGCCAAAAAGCTGTGCCAACCAGTGCCCCAATGTACTTTTCCTTTTAGACAGGTCCGCTCCAAAACCCTCCAAAATGGACCTACTGAAAGCTTAAAAGAAAGAACATGTATTTTATGCTGTTCAAGTATTCAGGGTTTTTGACTATCGTTTAACCAATTCAGGTTTCCAGAGATGCCAAGCAGTTGACCTGACCCTTCTTTAGGCATTTTTCTCTCGGAAAACACTATATTTTATAATACAAGTCAATCAGAAGACTCAAATGAAGTTTTTTTTTTTTCTGTGTCTTTGCTTAAAAATGCGATAGTGGTTTCTTACGTTAAAACCGCCAGTGGCCAAAAACGTCAAAAAAAGCATTCAGGAAGGAACAAAAAAATAACTTGCCACTAAAAAAGATGATTTAGGAAAAAATAGCTGTATTTCCTGAATCTTTTTCTTCTTGAAAAACAGGTGCCTAGAAGAGACGTGATATGCACATACTTTTATGGCCCTCATACACTTTAGACCTGCGGTCTCAAACTCAGCTGGGTATAAGAACCACACATAGAAAAAAAAAATAATTTGGGGGACTGCATTCTTTGCAGGACAATGACACTTTTATTGGTAGAATTTTTTAAATTAACTTTTGAATCACTGTTTTTGAACATTTTTCGCTTGTTTATTATAACAAACATGCACATTTTTTTTTGTTTAAGTGTGTGTGTGTGTGTGTGTGTGTGTGTGTGTGTGTGTGTGTGTGTGTGTGTGTGTGTGTGTGTGTGTGAATGGTGAAAAATGTTTTCATGTTTTTTTTTTTTTGTTTTTTTTTACATTTTATCCTATTTTTGGAAGTAATATTGCATTACAATTAGCACCATATAGTAGTTTTGACAAACATCTTGTATAATCTTCCCATGCTGGCCCTCGTCTTTTAGTGATGTGCCCATCCTTGTCCTCTTCTTGTAGTTATGTCATTCTTGTCCACTTCTTGTAGTAATGTACCCATTCTTGTCCCCATTCTAGTAATGTGCCCATTATTATCCCCATCCTTGTAATGTACCCATTATTGTCCCCATCCTAGTAATGTGCCCAGCATTGTCCCTATTCTTGTAATGTGTCCAGCATTGTCCCCATCCTAGTAATGTGCCCAGCATTGTCCCTATTCTTGTAATGTGCCCAGCATTGTCCCAATCCTTGTAATGTACCCAGCATTGTCCCAATCCCCATTCTAGTAATGTGCCCAGCATTATCCCCATCCTTGTAATGTGCCCATTATTGTCCCTATCCTTGTAATGTATCCATTATTGTCCCCATCCTAGTAATGTGCCCAGCATTGTCCCTATTCTTGTAATGTGCCCAGCATTGTCCCAATCCTTGTAATCTGCCCAGCATTGTCCCCATCCCCATTCTAGTAATGTGCCCAGCATTGTCCCCATCCTTGTAATGTACCCATTATTGTCCCCATCCTAGTAATGTGCCCAGCATTGTCCCTATTCTTGTAATGTGTCCAGTATTGTCCCCATCCTTGTAATGTGCCCATTATTGTCCCCATCCTTGTAATGTGCCCATTATTGTCCCCATCCTTGTAATGTACCCATTATTGTCCCCATCCTAGTAATGTGCCCAGCATTGTCCCTATTCTTGTAATGTGCCCAGCATTGTCCCAATCCTTGTAATGTGCCCAGCATTGTCCCCGTCCTTGTAATGTGCCCGTCATTGTCCCCATTCTAGTTATGTGCCCGTCATTGTCCCCATCCTAGTAATGTGTCTGTCATTGTCCTCATCCTAGTTATGTGCCCTTCATTGTCCCCATCCTAGTTATGTGCCCGTCATTGTCCTCATCCTAGTTATGTGCCCGTCATTGTCCCCATTCTGTGGTAATGTGCCCGTTATTGTCCCCATTCTGTGGAAATGTCCCGTCATTATCCCCATCCTGTGGTAATGTGCCCATCATTGTCCCCATCCTGTGGTAATGTGCCCATCCTTGTCCCCATTCTTGAGAATTGTGTTGACTGTATATAATGTAACGATGACTTTGAGATGGCGAGGAATCGAGGCTCCTAAGCTCTCCCTAAAGCTAGGATATCTTATTCTATCCCTAATCTCAATGATACTCCTGAGGCCTAAAACACACTTCCGCATAAAAAACGTCCGTGTGACACGGTCCGTTTTTCGGGTCCGTGTTCCGTTTTTTTGGGGCGTTTCTCCGGTACGTATGGCATCCGTGTGATGGCGTATGCGAGCCGTGTGTACGTGTAAAATGTCCGTGTTTGTGTGTAAAATGCCTGTGTATGTGTACGTGGAATGTTCGTGTGGAATGTTCGTTTGTGTGTTGCACAATGTCGTTGATACATGTCGGCTGACAGCAGACAGAGTTGCGCGATGAGAATGAACTCTGGTGAACTTCACCCGACTTCATTGTCATGCCGCGGCTCTGTTTGTGTGCCGTGTACTGATTAGCGGTCACCTGTGAAGGATTCACCAGTGACCGCTAATCCCCCGAGTGACTGAAGTGAGTGGCCCTCTCTCATACTTACCGCTCCCCAATCACCAGCGCGGCGAGGAACAGCTGTGCAGAGAATACGCGGCAACAATTACTTTGAATATGCCGGCTGCTCATTAATCAATCTCGTATTCCCTGCTTTCCCCACCCACAGACGCCTGTGATTGGTTGCAGTCAGACATGCCCCCCACGCTGAGTGACAGGTGTCTCACTGCACCCAATCACAGCAGCCGGTGGGCGTGTCTATACTGTGCAGTGAAATAAATAATTAAATAATTTAAAAAAACGGCGTGCGGTCACCCCCAATTTTCAAACCAGCCAGATAAAGGCATACGGCTGAAGGCTGGTATTCTCAGGATGGGGAGCTCCACGTTATGGGGAGCCCCCAGCCTAACAATATCAGCCAGCAGCCGCCCAGAATTGCCGCATACATTAGATGCGACAGTTCTGGGACTGTACCCGGCTCTTCCCGATTTGCCCTGGTGCTTTGGCAAATCGGGGTAATAAGGAGTTATTGGCAGACCATAGCTGCCACTAAATCCTAGATTAATCATGTCAGGCGTCTCCCTGAGATACCTTCCATGATTAATCTGTAAGTGACAGTAAATAAACACACACACCCGAAAAAATCCTTTATTAGAAATAAAAAACACAAACATATACCCTGGTTCACCACTTTAATAAGCCCAAAAAAGCCCTCCATGTCCGACGTACTCCAGGATGGTCCAGCGTCGCTTCCAGCTCTGCTGCATGGAGGTGACCGGAGCTGCAGAATACACAGCCGCTCCTGTCAGCTCCACTCAGCTAATGAAGGGAATATCGCGATCAGCTGTATTCAGCGTTGGCCGCGAGTAACCTCAGTGACAGCTCAGCTGATCGCGCTATTCCCTTCATTAGCTGCGTGGAGCTGACAGGAGCGGCGGTGTCTTCTGCAGCTCCGGTCCCTTCATGCAGCAGAGCTGGAAGCGACGCTGGACCATCCTGGAGTACGCCGGCCATGGAGGGCTTTTTCGGGCTTATAAAATTGGTGAACAAGGCAATTTGTTAGTGTTTTTTTTCTAATAAAGGATTGTTCAGGTGTGTGTGTTTATTTACTGTAATTTATAGATTAATCATGGAAGGTATCTCGGGGAGACGCCTGACATGATTAATCTAGGACTTATTGGCAGCTATGGGCTGCCAATAACTCCTTATTACCCCGATTTGCCAACGCACCAGGGCAAATCGGGAAGAGCCGGGTACAGTCCCAGAACTGTCGCATATAATGTATGCGGCAATTCTGGGCGGCTGCTGACTGATATTGTTAGGGGCTCCCCATCCTGAGAATACCAGCCTTCAGCCGTATGGCTTTGTCTGGCTGGTATTAAAATTTGGGGGGACCGCACGCCGTTTTTTTAAATTATTTATTTATTTTACTGCACAGTATACACACGCCCACCGGCTGCTGTGATTGGGTGCAGTGAGACAGCTGCCACTCAGCGTGGGGGGCGTGTCTGACTGCAACCAATCACAGGCGTCTGTGGGTGGGGAAAGCAGGGAATACGAGATTGATTAATGAGCAGCCGGCATATTCAAAGTAATTGTTGCCGCGTATTCTCTGCACAGCTGTTCCTCGCCGCGCTGGTGATCGGGGAGCGGTATGAGCCGGAGGAAGAAAAAAACGAGCGCCAATGTAAGTATGACTGAGAACAGCAGAAAAAAAGGTAAGTATACTGAATTTAATTAAAAAAAAAAATAAGATCGCTAGTGTAAAAACGCACAAGCACGAAATGTGCTGAACATGGAGATACTCCGTGTGCGGTCCGTGCAGGCACGGACCCATAGACTAAAGCGGGTCCGTGCCTGCGTGCTGCCGGCCAAAAACGGACATGTCGTCCGGGTAGAAAAGCGCACACACGTACTTACCACACGGACACACGTTCCGTGTGATTTTACGTGTGTGTGCCATCTACCATTGAATAACATGGGTCACCGTGTGTACGTGTCTCCGGTACGTGCAAATACGTACCGCACACGTACAAATTAAACGGATGTGTGTTGCGGGTCTGATAGAGGAGAGGCCTGAGTCTCCTTCCTGGCCCTGCTCGTGACCAGTCCTGATCTGATTCGCCCTCCCCCCACAAGGAAGGTCTGGACAGGAGTGTGTTGAAAACCACAGACAAGGGAAAAAACAAAACTGTCACACAGCATGCACACAAAGGTAAAGACAATAAGAGATTCAGGAGCAAAAATAAGAGCAGAATGGAAATACAAAACGGGTAAACAGCACAACCACTTCAAAACCAATATGCACAACTTTCACCAGAGAGTTTGGAACAGCACACCTCACAGAGGAACATAGAATACACTATAGCTGGCATGGGTAGAAGGATTCCACCAGCATAAATAGGAGGGGAGCAGATGGGATAGGTCTTCCGACAACATGTGATTAAAGGAACAAGCAGACTAGCAGAAATTAACTCTTGCTAACCTGCCTATGAATCAGCACACAGCAGGTCGACGCCCGAGTCTGCCTGTGTTGATCCCAGGTACCAGAGAAACCCATCGGGCGGAGTGTCAGAATCTCCAATCTGAACAGAGTCCTATGTCGCCATGATTGTCGGCAAAGTTTGTGCAAAACTAAGTGTGACACTGTAGAAAGCCCATGATAAGCAGTGTTTTCTCCGAAATTAGTTGGGTGAGGTTCTGAACATAAGCTCGAGAGTAGAAAAGCGGGAAATTATCTTTTTTTTTGTAGCTCTTTGCAAACATGCCTCACACCCGTCTAATAAAGCATTGCTTATAACTATTGGACATCTGTTTAGCTACGAAGCAGTTTGTCATTTGAACAACAGTGTTTTTAGGTAGAAATTGAGTGAGCCAAACACATAAATAAACATATTCATCTGGAATAGAGAAATCTGTTAATTCCACTCATGTACCAGTTGTTAACTGGCCTTACATATGACTGATGTCGGTATAGTTTTATCTTTATGTGCTTATCCAGAATATTACAAGTGTCTGAGAAGAAATAGTTAATTCTTTTTATACTGTTTTTTTCTCCAGCTTATAAAAAAAAAATAGCAAGAAATATACATTTGGAAGCAAAAGGCATACTTGTAATATCATCAAAGTTTGGATTGTTCTTTCCATATGATTAGAGTTTCTTAAAGCTGAAAAATGTGTTATGCTTTGCAACAAACAGATGCTGCTCTAACAATGCAATACATTATGTACCAAAAATGATCTCTGTTTTAATCATAGATGCTGATTTAATGAGATAAGACTCGCTTACATCAAAAATGGATTTTGGATGTGATTTTAGTTTCGGTATATTTCCTCTACATAATTAATAGAAATATGGCACAAGCAGGCTGGAAAGTGCATTGTTGTATTATTTTTGTTCTGCGGTGGATTTAAGATGTACTCCGCTTGTTTACAGCAGCGTTCACAGCTTATGTGACTCGCATAACCCCCAAAATCTCATAGTTAAATACATTACCAAACACAATTTTACCCTCTTTTAATTTTTATTCTATCTTATACTCCTCTATTTAACTGATTCATGACTGGAGTCCTGTAATAGTGAAAAATGATTGGCTACTTCCAAGATTATTTTTAAACACTTAAAATGTTTTTCCATTTTTCTTACACTTTATTCCTGATATTTTGATGGTTAGAGATGCCTTCTGTATTGGGCGGTGTACACAGAGCATGATCTGTCAAAACTTATTTTCATTTACGCTGATAAGTTAATCCGAGTAAAAAAGCCCTCACGTGATGTTTTTTCTTCATTAATTCTGTCACAGAGACCGCCCCTTTCTCTGGGATCCAGGCCTGTTCTGCTCCTCTTCTCAGTGACGTCATCACTCTACAGACTGTGCAGCTCTCTCTATGCATGAGCCAGAATGAAAATCTATGAGCCCCTTTTTGTCTGACACTCCATAGACTCACATTTTAAAACCCGCTTCCCTGTATATAAATTCTGTCTATATGCACATGCAGTGTAGTGTGTTATCTATCGCTCATTTCTCCAGGGTCCGGCACTGTTCCGCTCCTCTTCTCAGTGACGTCACCGCTCTTCAGACTATCCGGCTATCCCTTTGTGCTCTATGTGTGAGCCAGAAGTCTCTTTTAAAATGTAATGCTATGATCCCTTTTCTGACACTCCATAAACTTACACTGGAAAAGCCACTTCCATGTATATAAATTCTGTGTATATGTAAATGTAGTGTAGTGTGTCACAGACAGCCCCTTTCTCTGGGATCCAGCGCTCTTCTGCTCCTCTTCTCAGTCACGTCACCGCTCTTCAGACTATCCTACTCTCTTCATGCTATGAGTGAGCTAGAAGTCTCTTTTACAATGTAATCCTTTGATCCCTATTCTGATACTTCATAGACTTATATTGTAAAAGCCACTTCTGTGTATATTAATGCTGTATATATGTACATGTAGTGTAGTGTTTCACCGACCTCTCCTTTCTCCAGGATCCAGCTCTGTTTTGCTCCTCTCCTCAGTGACATCACCACTCTTCACACTGTACGGCTCTCTCTATGCGATCCAGAATGTAAATCTATGAGCCCCTTTCTGACATTTCGTAGACTTACATTGTAAAAGCTACTTCTGCATCACACAGAGCACACTGTGACCCGTGAGACCGAAGAGCGGCGATGTCACTGAGAAGAGGAGCAGAACAACACTGAATCCCAGAGAAGATTCCTGTAGTTGAGTATATTAATGCGCTCTCAGTACACAACATGCACATGTATCAGATTTAATTTAATATAAAAGTTGATAGGAGAGCATTGTTGATGGAGATTATCAACTCCTGCTTGATCCTGAAACCTTTCCCACAGTGACTTTTTGAAAAAGACCCTGAAGGGTCGAAACATCCCTAGTGACAAGTCGGTTATCACTATCAAAAACATTTTTTGTATATACCACAAATAAATTCTACTATTGCATGAACTTGTAGAGAGTGCAGGGAATTAAGTTGTAATTTTTGGGCTACCCCATTTCACGTGCACCTCAACTCCGAGTGCAGAACCATTCTCTTTATTTATAGGGACTGCCCGGCAGACTGGGAAAAGAAAAATCTGGAGTATTGAAGAGAAGTGGAAATTTGACCCAGAGATGCAGCTAACATTTATGAGGTGTGGGTGATCTGGTGCTCATGCAGAAACCATAGGTCATTTGACTTTCGGTCTACATAACATTTTATGTAGCTTTAAACAGTCTTATATTGTCTTATATGGTGAATTACAGCCAGTACTCTTGTAATTCATTAATAGTATGGCAATAAAGGGGGTTCTCCTCAGTCAGGAAACTTTTCTCTGTCACAGTTCATTGTTAAAAAACAAACCGCATTACTTACCTTCCATGGTCCAGCGCTGCCTCGTCGATGTAGCTGCAGCCAATCACTGAGCTTGGCGACTGCCCATATACAGTTAGGTCCAGAAATATTTGGACAGTGACACAAGTTTTGTTATTTTAGCTGTTTACAAAAACATGTTCAGAAATACAATTATATATATAATATGGGCTGAAAGTGCACACTCCCAGCTGCAATATGAGAGTTTTCACATCCAAATCGGAGAAAGGGTTTAGGAATCATAGCTCTGTAATGCATAGCCTCCTCTTTTTCAAGGGACCAAAAGTAATTAATTGGACAAGGGACTCTAAGGGCTGCAATTAACTCTGAAGGCGTCTTCCTCGTTAACCTGTAATCAATGAAGTAGTTAAAAGGTCTGGGGTTGATTACAGGTGTGTGGTTTTGCATTTGGAAGCTGTTGCTGTGACCAGACAACATGCGGTCTAAGGAACTCTCAATTGAGGTGAAGCAGAACATCCTGAGGCTGAAAAAAAAGAAAAAAATCCATCAGAGAGATAGCAGACATGCTTGGAGTAGCAAAATCAACAGTGGGGTACATTCTGAGAAAAAAGGAATTGACTGGTGAGCTTGGGAACTCAAAAAGGCCTGGGCGTCCACGGATGACAACAGTGGTGGATGATCGCCGCATACTTTCTTTGGTGAAGAAGAACCCGTTCACAACATCAACTGAAGTCCAGAACACTCTCAGTGAAGTAGGTGTATTTGTCTCTAAGTCAACAGTAAAGAGAAGACTCCATGAAAGTAAATACAAAGGGTTCACATCTAGATGCAAACCATTCATCAATTCCAAAAATAGACAGGCCAGAGTTAAATTTGCTGAAAAACACCTCATGAAGCCAGCTCAGTTCTGGAAAAGTATTCTATGGACAGATGAGACAAAGATCAACCTGTACCAGAATGATGGGAAGAAAAAAGTTTGGAGAAGAAGGGAACGGCACATGATCCAAGGCACACCACATCCTCTGTAAAACATGGTGGAGGCAACGTGATGGCATGGGCATGCATGGCTTTCAATGGCACTGGGTCACTTCTGTTTATTGATGACATAACAGCAGACAAGAGTAGCCGGATGAATTCTGAAGTGTACCGGGATATACTTTCAGACCAGATTCAGCCAAATGCCGCAAAGTTGATCGGACGGCGCTTCATAGTACAGATGGACAATGACCCCAAGCATACAGCCAAAGCTACCCAGGAGTTCATGAGTGCAAAAAAGTGGAACATTCTGCAATGGCCAAGTCAATCACCAGATCTTAACCCAATTGAGCATGCATTTCACTTGCTCAAATCCAGACTTAAGACGGAAAGACCCACAAACAAGCAAGACCTGAAGGCTGCGGCTGTAAAGGCCTGGCAAAGCATTAAGAAGGAGGAAACCCAGCGTTTGGTGATGTCCATGGGTTCCATACTTAAGGCAGTGATTGCCTCCAAAGGATTCGCAACAGAATATTAAAAATAAAAATATTTTGTTTGGGTTTGGTTTATTTGTCCAATTACTTTTGACCTCCTAAAATGTGGAGTGTTTGTAAAGAAATGTGTACAATTCCTACAATTTCTATCAGATATTTTTGTTCAAACCTTCAAATTAAACGTTACAATCTGCACTTGAATTCTGTTGTAGAGGTTTCATTTCAAATCCAATGTGGTGGCATGCAGAGCCCAACTCGCGAAAATTGTGTCACTCTCCAAATATTTCTGGACCTAACTGTAGATGATAAAAAGTAAAGAAAAAGTGATATATGTATATGTCTACCTAATTGCAATTATAAATGTAGAAGGTCCATAAGACAAATTAGGCTGTGTTCACAAACTGCGTTTTTGCTGCATTTTTTAGCATGGTTTTTGCTTTGCTTTTATGCAAATCTATTGTAATGAAACGCTGCTTTTTACAGTCCCAGCAAAGTCTATGAGAGTCCTGAAATCTCATGCACACATAAAACACCTGCGGTTTTTCCTGACTGTCTAGGCCCCGTTTACACATCCGTTTTTTTACATCAGTCGCAATCCGTCGACATGTGAAAAAAACGGATTCAGTGCTGGATCCGTTTTTTTTCCATTGACTTGTATTAGCGACGGATGGCCTGACGTTGTATCCCTCGTAAGATGCATCCGTCTAAAAATGTCTTTGCGGGCGACGTAAGCGACGTCCAGAAGAACGTTTTTTTGTCACCGTCAAAAAAACGGACGGCGCTGGATCCTTTGCTGTGTGTCGTCTTTTAGAATGGAAACCTATGGGCGCAGGAACCGTCCTATGACGGAATCCAGCTACACTTTCCGTTTTCTCTCTCTCTCTAACCGTTCCCATGTTTCAGCCCTTTTTGCTGCGATTTTACCGTGGTTTTTTTACCCATACAAATCAATGAAGAAGTGCAAAAAATGCAGCAGGTTATTTCCCGGCAAAGCCTGAGGTTTTGCTGCAGAAAAAACCTGAACAAAAACTATTTTTTTCACCACTTAAATAAAAAAACAACAAAACTGTACATGTTTGGTATCTTCGTACTAGTACTGACCTGGCGAATCATATTGTCCAGTCAGTTTTACCATTATCATGGACATGGTAAATGGGAAAAAAAAAACCTAACACAAATCTGGAACTGCACGTTTACTTTTGCAACTTCCCACTTTTCAGAGCATCATATGTAAAATGAATGACATCATTCAAAAGTACCAGAGCTCTGTGAACCTCCAGCTATATACAACATCCTCGGCACCTGTTCTGAGTAGTAGGCCCCTGTGACATCATGCTGCAATGTAGTGACATCACAGGGCTAATCAGAAGAGGCTCTGGGCATCTCCAGGCAGTAGGAGGTTTGCAGGGCTGGGGGTTCTATCGGTCACTGACAACTGATATGACCCCTGGACCAGATTCCTGCAAAAAAAATGTTCCCAATTTTAGATACCACCATTAGGGTATCCTTTCCATATTTCGAGAGTCACAGTTTGAGTATCCTGTGCTAAAAATACAGAGCTACCAATAAGACTTTTTATTCCGCTTTATAAAAGCTGCCATTCTTCCATCTTCTGGTGATGTGAATTGTTTCTTTATAAACTTGAAATATTGGAAGTTTTGTACATGACTAGCCTGCGGGTTTTTTTCCTGTCTGGTATTCTACATGCAGTTTTCTTTTTCTATAACTATAGATATCTGTGGCTATCTTCGGTCATATAGAAAATATTATACGCTTGGTTGACAAATCTTAGAATTGATATATCTTAACTAAGGTAAGGATATTTAGGAACATAATAATCTTTGTACTATGCTTACTTTTATGTACGGTATATAACAAAAGTGAGTACACCCCTGACATTTTTGTAAATATTTCATTATGTCTTATCATGGGACAACACTAAAGATATGACACTTTGGTCCGTTAATGTCAATACCGCTCGCAACAACAGGGAGTACACTCCTAAGCGTAAATGACCAAATATTGCCTAAAGTGTCAATAATTTGTGTGGCCACCATTATTTTCAAGCACCAACTTAACTCTTGTGCATGGAGTTTCACTAGAGCTTCACAGAAGACACGGGAATCCTTTTCCATCCTCCATGACGACATCATAGAAATGATGGATAAAGACCTTGCGCTCCTCCATCTTCCATATGAGGATGCTCAACAGATGCTCAATAGGGTTCCACCATGCTTGACTGTAGACAAGACATACTTGTCTTTGTACACCTCACTTGCTTGCCTCCACACATGCTTGACATTATCTGAAACCAATAAGTTTATCTTGGTCTCATTAGACCAGAGAACATTGTTCCAGTCCTTAGTCTGTTTGTCTTCAGCAAACTCTTTGTGGGCTTTCTTTAGAGGCTTCCTTCTGGGACGACAGCCATGCAGACCAATTTGATGCAGTGTGCGGCATATGATCTGAGCACGGACAGGCTGACCCCACAGCCCTGTAACGCTGGCAGCACTCATACATCTATTTTAAAAAGACAGTCTCTTGATATGATGCTGTGCTCGTGCATTCAACTTCTTTGATAGACCATAGTAAGGCCTGTTCTGAGTGGAACCTGCACTGTTTATCCACTGCATGGTTTTGGCCACCGTGAGGCAGATCAATCTTCTTGTAGTCTAGGCCATATTTGTGTAGAGCAAAAAAAAAATTTTTCATATGCTTAGAGAATTCTTTGCCATAAGGTGCGATGTTGAACTTACAGTGACCAGTATGAGAGTGTGTGTCAGCGATAACACCAAATTTACCACATCTGCTCCCCATTCACACCTGAGACCTTGTAACACTAATGGGTCTTATGACCCCGGGGAGGGAAAATGGCTAATTGGGCACAATTTTGCCATTTTTATTTAGCGGTGTACTCGCTTTTGTTGCCAGTGGTTTCTGCATCGTGTCATTGTGTCTGTATCTGGACTGGAGGGTGATGACCTGAGGAGCTCATTGACTGCTTCCTTTGGGGTATTTGGACTTGTTCACTATCTAAGGAGTCGTGGGAGGACCGTCTCCATTGGATACCTATTGAGCCCTGAGATAAGTGGCTAATTGTGTATACTCTAATGAGTGACTGCTTCTGTTACTTTTGAGTCTAACCTCACTACTATATGTTAAATTATTGTGGCTAATCTCTGCCTTATAGCCGGCGGACAGAGATCTGGCACTGGATTTTGGGCTTCCTAGCCTGGCTCTGGTTTAGAGATAGTGGGATTAGACAGAGTCAGTGACTACTGGCCTCTTAGTGTTGCATAGGACTACCAGCATTTACTATGGTTTATTTGTATTCTGTTTGAACTAACCTTTTATTCCACTCCTGAAGAACCTCAGATGAGGGGAAACGCGTCGGGTGGTCTTTGATAGGAGCCGCTTATATCTAACTAGGTGATTTTTCTTGGGTTATTGGACAATACCATTTCCCAAATTGTATTATATTGGGTATAATATATTGTTATATTTAATTAATTGTTGGTTCAGCTTTGTATTAAACCCTTCAGACTGTCACCTTTTATTTGTCAGGGTCCGGATAGGGCCTATAGGGACAGCCTACGTTGAGCGGGGGCACCTATTGCGCAGGTTTTAGGGTGCCAACCTCCGCAGCAAGGAAGGGGCGAGCGTAGGGCATCATAAGGGCCAGCCCCCCCCTCCCCTTATACTCTTGGATTTTTTGATTTCTATTTAAATTTTGACATAAATGTTGGGTATTTTCCCTTTTAATACTGAAATTAATAAAAATTTGTAGTTTTAGGAGTTTTTTTTCTATAATTTTAGTTTTGACATTAATGGCTGTGTGTTGTTATTTAGAGGACACCAAATTTACACTGTTATACAGGCTGTACGCTGACTACTTTACATTGTATCAAAGTGTCATATCCTCAGTGTTGTCCCATGAAAAGATATAATAAAATATTTACGGAAATGTGTGCGGTGTACTCACTTGTGTGATATAGTGTGTCTGCTCCTGTCTGAAGTATGTTTGTCAAGTGGCGGACACAGACAGTTGATGTAGATTCTATGTGTAAAGGCTTATTCGCCAATAGTAGTGGACAGCCCCTTTAAAGACACAAGGGTTTACCATGAGATAACCCCTTTCACTTGCAAAAATGACTTATATTTTCTGTCTTCAGTAAAAAGGCTGGAGCGTAGTTCATGATAAAGCCAAGAATTAGCTTTTAAATGATAATCCAGTATTAGGCTGGTCATATACTGTACAGTACTGTGCAAAGGTTTTACTCAGGTGTTAAATGCTGTAAAGTAAATGCTTTAAAAAATTGAAGAGCTAATTTTTTTTATTAATAAACAAAATGCTAAGTGAATGAGCAAATGAGAAATCTAAATCAAAGATGGAACTTGGCCTATGGTATTTCGCAAACATTTTGGAGATCTAACCTCATATTTTCTGTGGATGTGGGCCTGCACAAATCTTTGTGTCCCGTCATGTAGTCCCAGACTAAAGTGCTGCGGAATATGTTGGTGCTATATTAATAAAATTGTTATTATTAGACAGACTGAATAACATTGAGATCAGGGCTCTCTGCAGGGGTCGTATCATCATTTCCAGGATTTTGTATTTTTCCTTATGTAAAAATTGTTCTTAATGACATTTGCTGTATGTTTAAGGTAGTTGTGTTGCTGTAGATGACATTTGGAGCTAATCAGATGCCTCCCAGATGGTTTTACTTGATGGATAAGTGTCTGCTTGTACTTCTCAAAATTGAGGACACCATTAGGCTATGTGCGCACGTTGCGTACTAGCCTGCAGAAATTTCTGCAGCGATCTGAAGATCACACGTGCGCTTTAGATCGCTGCAGAAATGTCCGTAGTGAGCGCCGATTCCATGCGCTCTACCTGCAGCTCCTGCCATAGACAGAGCAGGAGCTGCCGGCAAAGCGCAGGAAAGAAGTGACATGTCACTTCTTTTTGCGCAGCGCTTCGGCAGTAGCCGAAGCGCTGCGCTCTGAGACGCCACGTGCGCCCGGCCCCTGCACAATCTCCATAGACTGTGCAGGGGACGCAGGACGCATGCAGTTACGCTGCGCTGCAAAGCGCAGCGTAACTGCATGAATTTACGCAACGTGCGCACATAGCCTTAATCGTGATAAAATCTCCAACTCAATTTGTTGAAATGCAGCTCCAGTCTTACAAGGAACTTCCACCATGCTTCACTGTTGCCTGCAGACACTCACTATGTACGGCTCTCCAGACTAAACTGCCTTTTGTTACAACCAAATATTTCAAATTTTGACTCCTCAGTCTAGAGCACCTGCTGCCACCTCCTGTTTCCGAGCACAGGTAATTCGGTTTACCTTATTTCCATGATAAATGCATGGCTTTTTGGCCACAGTTGTTCTCCTCTTGGACATACTTTTCCGAACAGTAGATGGGTGCAGCTAGGTCACACCGGTTGCTGGTATTTATAACCTGATGGCGCTGCAGAACATCTTTCTATTTTGAAGGGAAGTAATCATGATGTTTCTTTCAGATGCTGCACTAAGTTTCCTTATCAATCACTTCATCTACTGACGTCAGTGTTGTTCCTTTCTTGGTACTCCTTCAAATGAGCTTGAACAGCACATCTTGAAACCCCGGCCTGCTTTGAAATCCTTGCCTGGGAGAGATCTTGCTGATGCAGTATAACTACCTCTTGCTGCTATTCTCAGTCTTGCCATGGTTTATGACTAGTGATGAGCAAACACTACCATGTTAGGTGCTTGGTAGTCTTAATGGGCTCTACTTGTTTACTGAGTATAATGGAAGCCAATGCGGAACTGGAGCTTTTATTCTGAAGATTGTCCAGAAAAATGCTCAAATTCTTCATTGACCTTAGATTATACTCAGTAAATGAGTCGAATTCATCCGAGGGGCAAAATGCTCATTACAAGTACTGAGCACCTGAGCATGGTAGTGCTCGCTCATCACTATTTATGACCTATAATATGAAACGATCTCTCACAATGTCACATTTGTAGCAGTTTGACTGTTCCTCACCCAGTTTTAAGCCTCCTGTACAGCTGTTTCTTTTTCAGTTAAAGGAGTTGTCCATCAATATAGGTCATCAATGTCTGATTGACCAGGGCCCGACTTCTCCACTGTTCTCAGTGCCAGAGGCGGCCAGATATGTTCAGTTCTGCAGCTGCCCCGTGTTCTGATAGCAGCTGCGGCCGGGTACTTCACATCCGATTGGAATAAAAGGCGGATATGTAGTACCCAGTCGTACCCACTATCTGTTGACGAGGCAGCTCCGGAACTGAGCATTTCCTGCCGGCTCTGAGAGCGGTTGATTGACGGGGGTGCTGGACCCCGGTCGATCAGACATTGATGACCTTTCCTAAGGATATGCCATCAATGTAAAATTAGTGGACAACCTTTTTAATGACTGTGCTATAACCTACATGAGACAATGTTGATCATTATCACCTGTTCAGTATAATCGCTTACTCATACACCTGACTATAAGTCTACAAAATCCCTGACTTTGTGCAAGTATACCTGCAAGAATTGAGGCCATTTTGAAGACAATGGTTGGTAACATCAAATATTGATGTGATTTAGATTTCTCTTGTGTTTTATTCACTTTGCATTTTATTTGCTAAAAATAAACTATGAACATTGCTGTTTTTGAAAACATTCTTACTTTGCAGCTATTTTTACACGGCTGCCTAAAACTTTGACACAGTACTGTACAATGACATTGGATGTCGGCCAAACGTTCATTCGGCAAACTGCAGTCTCCCCCTACAAGCAATCAAGTGTTTTCAACAGGGAGAGAAGAAAAGGCCACTGCCAGAAACCTCTCATATCGACGTTGCATCACTGGTTTGTGTAGAGGTCGAATGGAAATGATTGTTGCAAGTGACATCAGGAACATTTACAGTTACAGTCTCCATTCAGTGACTATACTGTGAGCCTGGGCACGCTGTGTGACTGCAGACTTGTCTATCCTTGTGTATCCCCGCACAGCAATACTGTGCAGTCACTTGACCGCAAGTATACTATATGGCATGCTTCTGGCCACATTCCAACTAGACATACGTGTCCTTGCTCAATACGAGTGTCTTGTCAGAATGTGGCCAGGAGTATACATATAGCATACTTGCAGTCACATGACTGCTCAGTGTTGCTGCCAGCACCGGAAAATTCTCAGTGTGCGAGATGTGAGAGTTGACAAGTCTGCAGTCACACAGAGGCCTGCAGACTTTCGTTATAAACCTAGATAACATTAAAACTGAAAGTGATTTGCTATTTTCTGTCAGTAGCCACGCTTCCGTTAAGGCAGGAAGGCATGATTTTAACGATATTTATCTGCAGATCAACCCTATATCTGTACATGACCAGTTTTGTTTCCAGTCTGTTAACAGACTGATTTGCTGACTGATCTGCTAGGTGAATATGTGCAATTTTTTATATTTCAAACAAGCCTGCATGTTTAGGCTGCACTTATAAATCATATTCTTATACCTATTGATTTTAGTGCCAAAAACTGTGTTGGTTACCATTTACAAGAATTGATTTAAAGGAGTTTTGCGAAACAGTCAGCTCTGCCTATAGAGAGGTCATCTGTAGAGATGAGCGAACCTGAGGTTCGATGTTCGGAGTTTGGATTCGGAAACAGAATACCAAATAAACTAAGTTCGGGTTTGAAGTTCGAGTGAATTTCGAGTGCAAACCGCCAAGCGAGCAGCGCTGTGCTTGGGTATGAGTGATGCTCAGCCCTGTGTGAGCTGCGTGCAGCATTTGAATGGTTCACACTGGGGGTAAAATCAGCGTGATCAGATGCAGTGTGCGCACACACACACGCACGCACACAAAAATGAAAAATTGAAAAACTACTCTCACCTGCCCCTGGAAGTGTTCTGCTTATGGCTGGCACCATGTGGGTGGAGCCAAAAACTGCCCAATTACTGACTTCCATTGAGCTTCGGATCAAGTCAGGGTCGCAAACCGAACTTTTTTAAGGTTCAACTGTGTCTGCTGAACCGAACTTCCAAAGGTTTGCTCATCTCCAGGCATCAGTATCTTAAGCTTGAATGACCATTATAATACTACCTTGGATGACCCCTGTAAAAGCAATGTGTTAGCAGGATTTCACTCCTCAAATTATGTTTATTTGCAGGTACAGTGGAACCTTGGTTAACGAAAACAATCCGTTCTGGCAGTGTGCTTGTTAACCAAGTTACTCGTTCAGCAAAGCAAGATTTCCCATAGGAAATCATTGCAAGGCAGACAATTCGTTCCACAACTTGTTAAATGTCCCATCCTGGTCCCCTATTGTTCCATTCCACACATGCACAAACACACACAAACACACACAAGCACGCACGCACACACACACACATATTATGCTCACCTTACCTTCCGTTCCATCGCCGGTCTCCTGGGACTTGCTGTTTGCTAGTACGGGCTGTGTATCTGGTTACTATCACGACGAGGGAGGAACTTCCGCTGCCAGAGCGCTGACGTCAAAGGCAGGAGCCGCTTGCCTCTGATTGGTCAGCGCACTGCCTTTGAGTAGCAGCTGACAGCCGAAGTTCCTGCCTCGTCGCTATGGTTGCCGATGCACATCCTGGAGCGGCGCACTACAGGACCCAGGAGGCCGGCGATGGAACGGAAGGTACATATATTATGCTCGCCTTACCTTCCGTTCCATCGCCGGCCTCCTGGGTCCTGTAGTTTGCCGCGAGGATTCCTCCCTCGTCGCGATGTACCGGCAAACTACAAGAACCATGAGGCCGTCGATGAAACGGCAGGTAAGGTGAGCATAATACTGTATGTGTGTGCGTGCGTGCATGCGTGTTTGTTTGTGTGTGTTTTGTGCGTGCTTGTGTGTGTTTGTGTGGACTGTAAGAGCAGGTTAGAGCGCGGTGGATGTACGGAACCGGAAGTGTGTGCGGTGAGTATTTTGCTCGTACAGCAAAGCTTTCTCGTAAACCGAGTTACAAATTTACAGAAAGCTTTGCTTGTTAAGCGACATTCTTGTTAACTGGGTTACTCGTTAAGCGAGGTTCAACTGTATCTCTTTCAAAGACAAATCCTGCAATACTTTTACATGGCCGGTCTGTTCCTACATTAGTGATAAATTAGCATTTGAATTATTATAGAAATGAGGCTGAAAAGCAATGGTAGATCAGAAACTTACCGTATTTTTCGGACTATAAGACACATTTTTTTCCCCCCAAATGTTGGGGGAAAGTGGGGGGTGCGTCTTATAGTCTGAATGTGGCTGCGGGGAAAGAGGGTGCTGCTGTGGAGTGGGTCATCGGCGGCATGAGCAGGCTGCGGCGGCATGAGCAGGCTGCAGCAGCCTGCCGTGACCATGTGGGCCCGCTCATTTCATATGCACGCCCAATAAGTATACTCACCTGTCACCGTTGTCTGCAACATCGCGATTTCCTCCTGTCTGCCGGCCAGCTGATCTGTGTGTAGAGAGCAGTGAGCACAGCAATAACGTCATCCCTGTGCGCACCGCTAGTCTCCACACTGGTCAGCTGACAGGCAGACAGGAGGAGATCGCAATGCTGCAGACAACAGAGACTGCTCCACACAGGTCAGCGGCGCTGCTGCCGCCACAGACAGGAGGAGGAGCGATGCTGTATGGAGCGAGGAAAGGTGAGTATAAACGTTTATTTTTTTTTTGTGTGCCACAGGATACAGGCCATATAGCAGGATGGGGCCATATATCAGGATGGATGGGGGAATATATCAGGATGGATAGGGGATATAGCAGGATGGCAGTATATAGCAGGATGGGGGTATATAGCAGGATGAGGGCATATACCAGGATGGAGGTATATAGCTGGATGGCGGTATATAGCTGGATGGCGGTATATAGCAGGATGGGGGCATATTCCAGGATGGCAATATATAGCAGGATGGGGGTTTATAGCAGGATGGCGGCATATAGCAGGATGGCAGTATATAGCAGGGTGGGGGTATATAGCAGGATGGCAGTATATAGCAGGATGGCGGTATATAGCGGGATGAGGGCATATTCCAGGATGGCAGTATACAGCAGGATGGGGCTATATAGCAGGATGGCGGCATATAGCAGGATGGCAGTATATAGCAGGGTGGGGGTATATAGCAGGATGGCAGTATATAGCAGGATAAGGGCATATACCAGGATGGCGCTATGCAGCAGGATGGGGGGCTATACCATGATGGCGGTATATAGCAGGATGGGAATATATACCAGTATGGGGTACATATATACAAGGATGGGGATCATATACAAGGCAGGAGAATCATTACTAGGATGGGGTACCTTAGAAGAGAATTTGGGGACATTACCCCCATAACAGTGTCAGCAGCAGATACTCGCCCCATAAGTGTGTCATGACCACATTTTTTGCTTAAAATTTTATTTTCCTATTTTCCTCCTCTAAAACCAGGGTGTGTCTTATGGTCCGGTGCGTCTTATAGTCCGAATGTCACTCCAGCACTATTCCTGAATGAGCGCCACCATCTCTTGTTTGACAGAATAGGGGAATAGAGCTGGAGTGATAGAAGCTTCAGATCTACAAATAGCTCTTTAGCCTCATTTGCATATCAATACAAATTCTACTTTTTCATTAAGGAAGGAACAGAATGGCCACATAAATGTATTGCTAGACTTGTCTTATAATTAGTTTGGGCCGTGAAATCCTGATGACATATTCCCTTTAATAAGTGATTTAGGAAACTAGTCTTAAAGGGAATCTGTCACCCTATTGCTTTTTTTTTTTTTTTTCTTTAGTTATTAATATGGGCATAAAGGTGAAATTAGCCATACCGGTGTCTCTGGATGAGGGATCCTATGGCAAAAATCCTCTTTTATATCTTCTTTCTTCTGGTCTATGGGGTGTGTGCTGCCCAGAAGATAAGCCTGCCTCCAGTCTTCATTATACAGGATTTCTCCTCCCCTTCTCTTCAGAATACCTGTGACGTTGGGTGCGTGATCGGAAATCGCACACCTGTGTATTATTCCTGGCGTCTCTACTCTGCACTGTTCCACCCTTCTGTGGGCACAGGTTTCAATTTTGCTCTGCGCAGGTGCGGAGTCACTGCTGCTTCACAGTGCATTAAAGGCAGAAGTGCAGGTGCGGGATTTTTGGCCGCGCACCTGATGTCACAGGGACTCTGAAGAAAGGGGAGGAAAAATTCTGTATAATGCAGACGGTAACCAGGCTTATCTTCCGGGCAGCACATGCCCCATAGCCTGGAAGACAGAAGATATAAAAGAGGATTTTTGCCAAACGACCGCTCATCCAGGAGGCATGCAGGTATGGCTAATGTCACCTTTATGCCACCTGTATGCCCATATTAATAACTAAAAAAAACTGCGCAATTGTAACAGATCCCCTTTAATGCAATTCCTCAAATTCAAGCTTCCCCATGGCAAGACTTCTTTTTTTTCTGTAGTACTTTAACATTTGATTAGGGAATCACTTTTTATGCATTGTAATTCCCTTATATACTCTTTCTCCAAAGGTGGAGATTCACTCCAGTCTGGGGAATTCAGCCTTGAATTAATACCAGAAACATTCAACCAACAACACTTAATGTATTTAACATTGCCTCCCCATAAAGGGCCCTCCTTGTCAGCACCACGCTGTGCTCGGTGAAGGCACGCCGGATTTATTTTTCTACATCACATTTCAGAAGTGTGCTTTTTAGCTGTGGGCGCCCCCCTTTCCATAATAAAATGGGGCCATAACTCGTGGCAGCACCTATGCCGTGCCGCGGTCCGGCGCTGCCTTTTTATGTGTGCTTTTTCACATTTGAATACAGTTAAATAATAATACACTTGAAGCAAGCAAAAAAAAAATCTTCATATTGTATTTTTAATTCAGCTGAATACCCAGCAGAGTTAAATGCAGTTTGGATGCACAGGGAAGAATTAATGATTGGAAGATACAGAGTTGGTAAATTATTTATTCTGGCCCTGAGGAAGCTGAAAAGCTGAGTGAAAGACTAATAAATCATTTGTGGTAGTGCTGGTTGTCACTTCCAATTATTTTAGACGGTTTTGTGATAAACTACAGCACCTGCTATATATCCCTACGCTCTCCCTTGATGCTTGCAGGGCAGCTTGTTCAGTTGATTATCAAAGGCAAGTTTGTCTAAACTTTCCTTGAGCAGCAAAGAAAATTACTTGAGATTTTCGTGGACTTGTTCCATTTTCTGTTTGATTTTATTTGTCGTGTGCCGGTAAGCCTCCTGACATGAGAGCTCAGCCCTGTTGGTGTAAATAGAAGCGTCCCTGTCTGCTCTTACTGAGAACCGTCAAGTCTTACCGAATTCCCGGCGTGTTGTATCCAAGGTAACTGCTCCTTGTTTGATGCCGAGAATGAGCAACTTCTGGATAGACATTACAACTTGCCACCTTTTTATCGTCTTTGTATGTTTAATCTGATTTCCAAACTTATCGAGGGCATTGTCTGTCTCCGCGTTATCAGTACATCGAAAGGCGACTGTAGCTGACGTTACGTTTTTTTCCCGGTGTCGGTTGTTGGAGTTTTTCCATTTGTGCCACCTTGCAATAAAAAGTAGAATATAAGGCTAATAGTCGTATTTATGACATACTAATATTGTTTTAGTTATTTCACTTTAGGCTTTAATTTGTGCTTTAATTTTACAAAAAGAATAATAGAAGCATGGGTTTCCATACCCCACAAGTTTATTTTGGTGCACTTACCAGTGTAATACCGTGTTTTTCCCAAAAATAAGGCCTAGCTTGATTTTTTTAGGAATTTTAGGAGTAGGCTTTAAATATAAACCCTACTCCAAAAATAAGCCCTAGTTAGTCAGCACTTCCAACGTTAGGTTATATCACGTGACACTAGGTTGTGACACTAACATCACCGAGAAATAACCAAATGCTGAAGGCACTGGAATAGGCATAGCTCCCAAATCGTCCTGCCGCTTCCTCCCACCATGGCAGGGTAAAATCTGCTCACCCGCACCTGACTCCCGCCTCCTGAGTGTTGTCCCCTGTTCCCGCCTCCTGGCCACTACTGCACTATGATGTTTACTTGGTTGCCGCTCTCGAGTCCCGCCTACTGAATGCTGCCTCCTGGGTTCAGCCTTTCGGACGCCACTGCGCTATGGTGTGGGCTTGGTTGCCGCTTCAGGGTCCCAGCTCCTGCCTCCTGAGTGCCATCTCTTGGATTCCACCTCCTGGCCGGCCCTGCTCGCTCCCGCAGAAGCAGCCATGTGTCATGTCACAACCACCATTCTTGAGTCTTGCTCCAGACTTCTGCCTTCTGCCTCCTCCCAGCTGCTTAGAGAACAGTGCCACTGCTACACAAAGTGTTTTAAGAGTGCCAATAAGTGTTACCATAAAGGCCCTGTCACACACAGATATAAATCTTTGGCAGATCTGTGGTTGCAGTGAAATCATGGACATATTGTTCCATTTGTACACAGCCACAAACCTGGCACTGATTGTCCACAATTTCACTGCAACCACAGATCTGCCGCAGATTTATCTCTGTGTGTGACAGGGCCTTAAGAAACACTGACACCGCACCAGCAATTGTGAATGTAAGTTAGGGTTAAGGTTACTAGCCCTAAAGCTGACCATAGAACTTCAAGCTAAATTAAAGCATAAATGTGTGATTGTTGTTCATGGATAAAAGTAAGCCTTCCCCCTAAAATAACCCATAGCCTTTTTTTGGGGGGGAAACAAAAATAATATAAGACCCTGTCTTATTTTTGGAAAAACACGGTATAGACCAAAACAGAGAGTCTTGTTTGGCACCAAACAGTTGTTGGAACTGCTGACTGAAAATTGGATCGGTGACTGGAAGACCACTACAAATGCAACCAAGGTGGTGCTCCACCCATGAGTGGGATTGCAACATGTAATCCAATATTGTATGAAGAAAAGGGTGGCACTCACCAATGCTTAAAAATATCCTTTATTCCTTATTTCGTTGACAGATGCGGGCGGTGGATGCGGGTTACGTCTGGACAAGGGCCATTTTGCTCGTAATCAAGCTTCAACAAGTCCTGACTAATATAATATTTTTGGGCTATGAAGCGTGTAATTCTCTCTTTTTAAGTAGATGGTTCTTCTTCATTAGTATTCTTCCAGCTTTATGAGTTCCGGGACATCCTTTCCTCTCCGTTCTGGGCATATATTGCTCCCACCCACTGTCCAACAGCTTGCCTTCCACATACTGAAAGCCCACCCTCTCTGTTTGTCAGGAGAGCAGGGACAAAAAGGCAAAACTCCCTCCTATCACTTCCTGTAAGCCATCTCTGTTTTTTTTGCTGCTAGAGAGAGATTAAACTTGACAAAAGGCGGGGACAGTAAATTAGAATGAAGACGCCAGGAAAAAAAAAAACACACAAAGCCAAAAAGAACATACGAACTCCAAGGCAACAATGCTAAACTGTGCTCCCCACCAAATTAGTATACCGTAATTACAAAGTCATGGTCTTATAGACTATTGTCTGTTATGTATGTCCACATTTGTCTAATAAATAGTGTTAAAAAGAAATGTCATCTTAAAGGGGTTGTATGTTATTTGAAAAGGTATAACGAGTATTTTTTCCGCTCCCCCTTATTTTGTGACCACAAAGATTCAGCGTTTTTGTGCGTTTTTGGCCACAAAAAAGCACAAAAAACCGCACCCGCAGTAAAAAAAAGCATAAAAAAATCCTCATGCGTTTTTGTGCGTTTTACCACGTTTTACCGCATTTTTGCCGCGTTTTTGTTACGTTTTTTTCCAATGCCTTGCATGGGTGAAAAACGCTGGCAAAAAAGCAGAAATAATTGACATGTTGCATCTTTGTGGTCACCACAAAAAGCACGTAAAACAAAACTGCACTGTGCGGACAGCAAAAATGAAATCTCATAGACTTTGCTGGGGAAGCAAAGTCATGCAGTTTTAAGATTAAAATTGCACCGTAAAAACGCCGCATGTGCACATAACCTTAGAGTAGTAAAAAGTGGCACAATCCGTATCTTTCTTGCGGAGCGCAGAGCAGGGCCATGCGTCAGTCACGGTTGTTGCTGCTTTAGAAAACATTGGTCCTGCACATATCCAGAGGATAAATCCATCAATATTTATTCATTTATTTGAAATCCCAACATTGCACACTATATTTCGTAGTCTTTACATTGTTATTGTAACCTTCATCCGAGTGGTATTGGAGCTCAGCCCTATTTACTAATCTCCAATCCCTTTAAGTGGGTTGTCCCATGATTAAATATTAATTTACTCAAAACAGTCACCTAATGATTATCGTGCTGATAAGAAAGTGGTTCATCTAAGTGTAAAGGGTGCTTTACACGCTGTGACATCGCTAATGATATATTGTCGGGTTCACATCGTTAGTGACGCACATCCAGCGCCGTTAGCGACATCGCTGCGTGTGACACCAATGAGCGACGATCAACGAGCTCAAAAACGTGAAAAATCGTTGCTTGTTGACAATGTCGTTAATTTCCTTAATATCGTTGCTGCTGCAGGTACGATGTTCGTCGTTCCTACGGCATGTGTGACACCGCAAGGAACGACGAACATCTCCTTACCTGCATTCACCGGCAATGAGGAAGGAAGGAGGTGGGCGGCATGTTCCGGCCGCTCATCTCCGCCCCTCCTCTGCTATTGGATGGCTGCCGTGTGACATCGCTGTGACGTCGCACAAACCGCCCCCTTAGAAAGGAGGCAGATCGATGGCCAGAGCAACGTCGCAGGGAAGGTAAGTCCGTGTGACAGGTGTTAGTGATGTTGTGCGCCACGGGCAGCGATTTGCCCATGTCGCACAACCAATGGGGCGGGTATACTCGCTAGCGAGATCGCAGTGTGTAAAGTGGCCTTAAGGCTTTTTTCACACAGGGTGTTTTTGGTACGGTGTTTTTTGCATTTTGTTTTCTCATTAGTTTTATGCAAATCCATGCTAAGAAAAAGCTACTTTGTACAGTACCAGCAAAGCCTATCAGACTCCAGCAATCTCATGCACAGACACACATCTGCTTCCTTTCCCTAATTGAAATGGAAAGTGCTGTGTTTTTGCCTCATTTTTGAATGAATCAGCATGTTAATTCTTTGTGTTTTTGCTGCTTTTTTTCACCATTGAAAACAATGAGATTGAAAAAAACGCAGCTGCCTTTTTTGCTGTTTGTGCTGCGTTTTTGCTTTTTTAGTGACTGAAACTAACTTTATTTAAAGGGCTGGTCCACAACAAAGCATAGTGGCCACATTAATGTAAAGCTGTGACAGACGATTTTTTCTAAATACCTTCTGTTGTCAATTCTGCCTGTGAGCGGCGCTATCGCTGTCTGCTCATCCCCCATCATGTGACTCAGGCTGCGGTGACCTCTGATGTCCGGTGATGTCACGTCAACTTGCGGAATTGGAAGCTGAACCGACATCACCGAGGCGGGACCCAGTCTCCATGAGTGACTGGGCTGTGGGTGGAGTTTCCTTTTACGTCACTATAAAAAATGGACTATTTTTTCTCCCGAGCACCAGGTCCGAAGCAGTTGAGCCCAGCTTATCCTTAATTATTGTCCTTTTACGTCACAGCCCAGCACCTCGCACATTTTCTCCTTCACCGCTGGGCTGTGACGAGCAATGAAACTCTGCCCACAGCCCAATCACTCAGGGAGACTGGGTCCCGCCTCGGTGATGACTGGTCAACTTCCAATTCACAAAGTTGACATGACATCACCGGACATCAGAGGTCACCGCAGCCCGGGATGAGCTGACAGCGATGGCGCCACTCACAGGCAGAATTGACAACTATTTAGCAGAAGCCTTCTGTCATAGCTTTACCCTGATGTGGCCACTATGCTTTGTAGTGGACCACCTCTGTAAACATGTACTGTAGATAAATGACACCAATTAAGCAGCAAAAATTCCGCTTCTTTACTGCCAAGAGATCAGGTTTTGCTGCCAGAAAAAACACCAAAAACGCTTTGTGTGAACACAGCCTAAAACTGCACGACAGCCCAGAACAGCAAGTGTACAAAAGGATAAGAGCAATAATTGAAAGATTGATATGTTTTACATGATAATCATGTAACCAAATACATTTGTATATAAAAAAAAACCTAGTAGTTTGTCTGAAGAATATGACAGACCACTATATTCTAGTGTTTGCATTGTCACTAGATCTCAAGTTATTAAAGCCTCTTTTAAGGCCCCTAAACACATTAGATAATTGAGTGCCAACGATCAGCAGCTATCTGCCCCAAGCCCTTCATACACAGGAATGCTCTGCTGACCCAGTGCTCCTTTCCTCTGAGACATCTGATACCAGAGAGACTCCTGTAACTTTGACTTTTCTCCATGGAGAACAGTAAGATCAGCTTCAGAAATCTGTCATTGATGGAGAAGAGATGGGAAGCCCCCATACATGGACTCTTGACTGATCTCACCAGGGGGTTCAGACAACTTTAGTCTAATGTGTATGGAAACCCTTAAGGCCCAGTCACACACAATGACTTGCCAGCGATCCCGACAACGATACGACCTCATAAGGATCGCTGGTAAGTCGCTGGGAGGTCGCTGGTGAGATGTCATACAGTCAAACCTTACCAACGACGCAGTAACGATGAGCGACCTGTATAATGATCTCGGCTGATCGTTATATATGTATAACGACCCTGTTTGGAGGTTGTTGGTAGGCATCAAACACAGCGATTCGGCCTGCCCAGCAGGACATCGCCTTTGAAGAAAATGGTCCGGACCATTCGGTAACGACTTGCGATCTCACAGCAGGGGCCTGATCGCTGGCAGGTGTCACAAATAACTAGATCACTGGCGAGATCGTTGCTGCGTCACAGAAACTGTGACTCAGCAACGATCTCGTTAGCAATCTCGTTGTGTGTGACGAGGCCTTTAGATTTAATTGAACAGGAGATTGACAGCATGAATGTGCTGCCAACAACAAATGTGTGAGCCTATGCAAGCAAAATGGACTTGCATATTTTATGTTGCGTTGTTTCCAGTACTTTGGAAAGAATTTTCTGTGTGTAGGGAGCCTATTACAGTATTAACGTTTGGAATCGGACAGTAGTGCATTCGGTACGTGCAATAAAGGTGTGGTCTCAGCTTTTACAGAGGTGGTTCCATCTTGATAATTGACAGTTCAGGCCAGCTTCATGGTAGCACCACTGGTTTAACTGAACGCTCTCCCGGACTGTTGGCGGAAGTAACTATGTCCTTCAGCGTGGGAAAAGCACAGGAAGCTGAGGTGGTTCGAAACCAACTATCCGGCCAGCTTCAGAGCGGAGCAAGCAGGCTATAAAGCACAGTGCCTGCTAGTGGCATTCGCTTTTTACCTAGGTAATTGGCAGTGTGGCAATAACATAAAATAGGCAACAAAATGTATGTTATAAAAAGAAAAATACCTCCGATCTTGAGAACAAAGAGGATTATTATTAAAAATTAATTTGAAAAGTTACTTGTTTTTTACAACCACTTTACAAATTTTAACCACATAAGAACTTGAGACAACCACTGTTACATTTTACTATAATCCAGTAGAGAGGAGGGAATTGAAATTGTTTCAAGTATTATTTAAGAATTTGTAAAATGATTTGCACAAATCTTAAATTCCCGCCTAGATTTCTAGCATTTCTTATGTGTTTTTTTTGACACGGGTTAATACTTGGGCTTAACAAGATTATCAGAACTTAATTATAGAGTACAAAATGTATGGTAAAAGAAAATGTCTCAGTGGAAATTATTGGGGAGTGTAAAAAAAAATAATATATCATAGCTAGGAATGTGGGAAAAGCTAGCTGCAACACAAGCATCACCGATCGCTCCATTCATCCAGGTGATAATACTATCAAACGTAGTCTACATTTTGCTTCCAAGAAGCATATAAGTGTGGTGAAAGCAGAGGGTGTTATGAAATACAGGGCACATCATTCTTTCCAGTCATAGCAGGTTGATGTTACCTCTGGCATCGACACTGGAGGTTTTAGACCGTGTTGTGCACAGAACAGTCTGCCAGATCACAAATGATTAAAGCACCATTACAGCAGGTTTGTTTTCAGCACTCTAGTGACACTTCAAATCCAAGCTCCCTGCCCTTTCATATACTTCGGCGTCTTTTACCGATGCTTCTCCGTTTCCACAGCGCCTTCTTGTGACTGTAACTTCCGACGACCCGGAAGTCAGAAGTTACAGCATAAGCTCCCAATGCATCTCTACAAGGGCCAGAACGAGGCTCTTATAGAGATGTATTGAGATGTAACTGGACACCGACTGGAGCGATGCTGATGGCCACAGATGAGTATAAGGGGTACTTTGCACACTAAGACATCGCAGGCCGATTGCTGCGATGCCGTGCGCGATAGTCCCCACCCCCGTCGCAGCTGCGATATCTTGTGATAGCTGCCGAACATTATCGCTACGGCAGCTTCACACGCACTTACCTGCCCTGCTACATCGCTCTGGCCGGCGAACCGCCTCCTTCCTAAGGCGGCGGGTCGTGCGGTGTCAAAGCGATGTCACACGGCAGGCGGCCAATAGAAGCGGAGGGGCGGAGATGAGCAGGACGTAAACATTCCGCCCACCTCCATTCTTCCGCATAGCCGGCGTGGGCCATGGTGACGCAGGTAGGAGATGTTCCTCGCTCCTGCGGCTTCTCACACAGTGATGTGTGCTGCCGCAGGAACGAGGAACAACATTGTACCATCTCTGCAGCGAAATTAGGAAAATGACCGACACTACACCGATGATACGATTACGACGCTTTTGCGCTCGTTAATTGTATCAAAAAGTATTCACATACTCCGATGTCGACAGCGACGCCAGATGTCCGTCACTTTCGATTTGACCTCACAGACATCGCAGCTGCGATGTCATAGTGTGCAAAAGTACCCCTTAGACTAGGGGCAGGTGACTTCAATTTAAAGCACCGTGTCAGTGGTGTAATAAGAAAACAAAACGCTAAAGTGGTGCGTTCAGCGGGATAATTTGTGGACCATTTTCTAATTTTAAGAAACACAAAAAACCTGTCAGTGTGCTGTGTTATTAAATGGGCTGGGGGTAACTACCAGAATAGCATCCATTTCTACGTTGAGGTCGCTTTGACATTACTAAGGTTGTGTTTGTGTTAAAGAACTTAAAAGGGGTTGGATACAGTCCTAGGAGACCTCAGAATGTGAAACATGGCTATTTCATCGCAATTAAAAGCTTTACAGTACTGCAATTCAGGGAAAATAAATTAGGTAGAAATAAAAAGAAAAAAGTGTAACCTGGATAATTCAAATTTCAAAATATTTGATCATCTCAATAATCCAGACGCCGTCTGAACACGTATTTATTGTAAATGTAAGACCATGCAAGTCACAGCCTATGCATAACTCACTGCATTGACTTATATAAGAACAATTTTATCACATAATTTTGTTATTTTTTTTACAAAATAGCACTTTAAGGGTGTGTTCTTCGTGTGGCAAATTTTTATTTCTAATCAGCCCATTTAATTTAGATAACTAATTGAATTTTCTTTAGTTTGTTCAAAAATGAATTCGATATAAACAAACTGTAGGGCCAAAAGGTGTACTTTTTTTTTTACATATTAAATATAACTTATTGCCAACTTGCCTATTTCCTTTTTTTCTGGAAACGATGGGAACAAAAGCAAAACTCTGCCTTTTTTTGTTTTTAGATGCAGCATTTACTGTGCACAATAAATAACATGGCGATTTAGTACTTTGAATCATTATGTATGTGCTATGATGTTTTCTAGGATGATGGGATAGGATGATGAAACTTTACATTTATTCCACATACTCTCCACTGATGTTAACACACTTCTTAAATTGGTATTCCAAGTTCTGTAAGCCTAGCAAAAAGAAGGGTTTCGGTTGTACCTCAAACCAGGCATCCGTAGCAGCCATGGCATCAGAAATGGTGTGAAATTTGGTACCCTTGAGGTGTTTCTTCAGGTTTGGAAACAGATGATTGTCGGAGGGAGCTAGATCTAGTGAATAAAGGTGGGTGGTCAACCAGCTGGAAGCCCAGCTCTGCCAGTTTTGCCGTGGTCGCTTGTGCAGTGTGAGCGGAGGCGTTGTCTTGTAGGAACAAGATTCTTTTGGACAGCTTGCCGCGCCTTTTTACCTTCAGAGCTGCCTTCAATTGATCCAAAAGCTATATGTAATACCTTGCATTGATGGTGGAATTCTTTTGAAGGTAGTCCACTAGCAGCACGCCCTTTTATCCCAGAACAAAGACAACATCACTTTAGTGGCTGATTTTTGCACCCTAAACTTCTTTGGATGAGGAGAACCACTGTGCATCCACTCTTTTGACTGCTGCTTGTTTTCAGGGTCATGCAAATTAACTCAGGTCTCATCCATAGTGACCAGTCGATCCAGAAAGTTCTTATTAGTCTTGAAACGCTGACAAATGAACCGTGACGTTTTCACTCGCATGCTTCTCTTTTCTGTTGTCAAATATTTGGGGACCCACTTTGCTGATAGCTTCCTCATGTCGAAATGTTCATGGATAATGACACAAACATGTTCACAGGACATCCCCATGATGTCTGCTATTACTTTAGCTGAAATTCGTCAATTCTCCAGTATGAGGTTGTGCACAGCATCGACGATCTTCGAATAACAACCACTCTTGGTCGTCCATTACATTCCTCATCATTGGTTCTGAAGTGGGCCGTTTTAAATTTTGCAACCCAGTTCTTAGTTGTGGATTATGAAGGGCATTGATCCCCCAATGTCTGCGACATATCACCATGAATATCCTTTCCTTGGAGAAACAAGAATTTGATCATTCCTCTGCTCTCAGTTGTTGTGAATATCGTATTAGACTCCACCATTTTGTTTTCTTGCGTGCATAGAACACTGTTACCATAAGAAACAAACAAACACAACATTTTGAAAACTATATTAGACACATAAGGCTTTCATGTGATATAACATTCATTACCATAGAAACAAAAAGAAAAATCAGATAGCTATAGACTTATCAGCAGCCCCTTATATAAAGGCCCCATCACACACAATGAGATCGCTAACGAGATCGTTGCTGCGTCACCGTTTTCGTGACGCAGCAGCGATCTCGTTATGTGTGACACCTACCAGCGATCATGCCCCTGCTGTGAGATCGCTAGTCGTTGCTGAATGGTTGGGACCATTTTCTTCAAAGGCGATGTCCTGCTGGGTAGGACGCATCGCTGTGTTTGACGCATACCAACGACCTCCTAACACAGTCCCAACACCCGCCGAGATCGTTATACAGGTCGCTGATCGTTACTGCGTCGTTGGTAAGGTCTGACTGTATGACATCTCACCAGCGACTTACCAGCGATCCTTATCAGGTCACATCGTTTTTGGGATCGCTGGTAAGTCGTTAAATGTGACGGGGGCTTAAGAGCTCAGGCTTAAAGGTCTTTTTTACATTATACAGTTGTTATACATTGGGGGCGGTTGGGTCCAATGTGCATTGCTGCTTTTGGTCTGGCGCCTCCTCCATCTTGTGAGATCGCTGTCCTCTTTTCCAGCCCCATGTGGATGACGCGTTCAAAGTCACCCACACAGAGGCCTCAATTGCACTCATGCGCACTTTGATCTGCACGGCTGAGGGCAGATCAAATTATTGTAGTGTGCATGCATGGGTGGTCTTTGACCTTTCCTCTTGCCTGCGCATTACAGTACTTTGCCCTCAGATGGGCAGATCAAAGTGCACATGCGCAGGAGCGCAATGGGGGCCTCTGTGTGGATTACATAGGACACATCCTGCACACAGGCCTGGGAAGGAGGTTGGCTACTGCACAAGATAGAGGAGGTGCTGCACCAAGAGCAGCGATGCCCATTGGCTCTTATATACAGTATTCTAGAATGCTATGTATAAGAGCCCACTGGTGATGGTGACATCTTATAAGGGAAAAATCTGGTGACAGGTTCACTTTATTACGGTGTATTATCCTGCCACAATCTGCTAATGTAGGAGAACTAAGGACTATAAAGGCCTCCAGCTACCACAACAGCTTATTGGCACCATATAATAGCATTTCAGGGAAGGAGGTAATGGGATGATTCGGGGGAACCTACCCTCCTTATAACTGATCAGGTGCTATTAGAGTTTTCCAGACAGGTGCAGAACGGCGTCTGCTGTCAAACAGCCAAATGTGCCCGGGACCCCTGACTCTGCTCCATACTCTTCTTCCTGAAATGTTGCATACATTTAGGTCACAAAGGTGGCAAAGCACTGAAATGTTATTATATTTACATATTATACTATACATTTCTATACTATGTAATATATATATATATATATGTGTATATATATATATGTGTATATATATATATATATATATATATATATGTGTGTATATATATATATGTATGTATATATATATATATATTTATATATATATATATGTATATATATATATATATGTATATATATATATATATATATATATATATATATATATATATAGAATGTGTGTGTGTATGTATATATATATATATATATATATATGTGTTTCACTATCCATGCTATATTACTATATATGTATTGACGGAAAATAAGAGAAGCATTGGAAAACATCACATATTGACCATGTTACCATTGTTTCATTCCCAACCATAAAAATGATTGAATTCTTCAGAGTCTTGTTTAGTAAAGTTTTTGCCTTTTATTGCGTATCAGTATCAGTGCTGTTACTACACCAGAATGAGCGGTCTGTTTCCTAAAATGCTTGCCTTCCAGGCATCCAGCAGATAAGGTGTTATGTATTGCTTTCACTTCATTACCGGTAGAGTATGTTGTGAAAAAAATGGATGCTTCATTAAAAGTGTTGATAGTTTCCGTCTTAAAAATTGTGCATTTTTCTGCTTCATTTACTACGTTTAATATATTTAAATTAAAAAAAAAATAAATCCCAATTTTTTTAGAATGGTTAATAAGGGGTGTGAAAGAGTCAAGTTTTAGAATCAGTAGGTATAAGGTTTAGCAAGACGTGTATAAAAAAAAAAAGAAGCAAGTTCATATCAGACTGGATAAAATGTTTTCTTTTTACATACCGTTACATTAGTGGTATAACTTGCTATACAGACTAGAGCAGAGCTTTCGCTAGCCTCTTAAATTGGCCACCATACTCTATAATTAAAAATAAGTTCCAAATGCAATAAATAGTTCATGTCTTGAATATCTTAGGCCTTCATTTGTCATGCAATCAGCATCTGCCACTGCATACTCACTTGTTTAATGCATGTAAATGGCATGAGGAATAGGATCGCTCGCACCAGGCGACTTTTAAGAGCAGTACGATTTTGAAAGCTGCTTCAAGAAATAGAAACTTAAATTGGGAGTGTAAATTTAATTCCATAAAGCAAACAGGATACCATGTTCCCTAAAATATTACTTTGACACAACTGTGTGTAGCCTAGTGTCAGTCTCATAATTAAAGGAAAACTGTCAGCAGGTTTTCACTGTCTGAGAGCACTATAATGTAGGGCAGAGATACTGATTACAGAGATGTGTACTGGGCTGTGTTTTGCTGTTTCAATATAATCAATGTTTATCAGCAGGAAATTATCAGTACAGGAGAACTGGCCTTGTGCCTCCTAGTCCAGCCCCACCCCAGCACTGATTAGCAGCTCTTTGTCACTATACAATGCCCACAGAAAGCTGTTGTATAGCTGGGGTTATATATAGTGATGGATGATCCCAACCTGTAAAGATTGGGGATCGTGCTGATTACATAGTGATTAAGTACACGATCCCGATCACGAGCTTTCCTGGGAAGCTCATGTTACAGATCGGGTACAAATCAGGTCTAGGGGCTGTATAAAACCCCCCACATTATTAAAAAAAATTATGTTCATACTTACAGGTCCCGCGACGCAGCCTGCAGACTGTGTCTCCCGGCCGCTGCTTCCACGTCCGATCATTGCTGTGCCGCCGGTAACCAGCACTGACTTACAGGACCTTCAATGACGTCATAGCGATGTGACCAGTCTGGTGTGAATGTTGTACAGACATTGGCTTACAGACTGGTCACATGACTATGGCATCATTGGAGGTCCTTTTAGCTGAACTTTGACTGTCACTGTGCGAGTGTCGCATAACGGCGCACAATCTTCCCACAAGAGCGAGTCAGCTGCATATATTTCCATGCAGCAGAGGCGCTCCTGTCTGGAGATTGTCAGGCTGTGCGATGTGATGCAATGCGAGACTGCACGAGTCATACCCACAGTGTCAGCCTGCTACATCGCTCTGTACAGAGCGATGTAGCAGAGCTGACAATGCTCTCTGCTTCTCACTGTATAGATTGTGTCTGTACAGAGTGATGAAGTAGGGTTGACATTGCTGTCCCTGTGGATTACATCAGACTAAGGTTTTTTTTTTTTTTATAGTAAAGTTGAAGTCTCTAAATGTTTTTTTTTTGTTTTATTTCTAATTAAAAAATAAAAATTCTCTTTGTTGTGTTTTATTTTTTTTTACTGTTTACCAGAAAGTCATGGTGGCCATGTCTAATTTGGCGTGACACAATGAATTTTGGGCTTAGTACCATCTGAGAATACAAAGCTGCTATTAACCCCTTTATTAACTAACGTGCCACCGCCTTCAAGACCGCTGGATGAGCCGGGTAAAGCGCATGGAAATGGCGCTAAGAAATAATGCACCATTTCCAGGGGCGGATGCGGCCTGCAGAGAATCCCAGCCACCAGCTGCTTGGTTTTTACCTGGCTTGTGATCAAAATACAGCGGGAGCCCGCGCATTTTTTTTATTATTTCTTTAAATAATTAAAAATAATAAAAAAAAAAGCATATGTCATTCTGTGTGCCGTGATTCATGGCACACGTGGGTTGTCCATGTCCTATCCGTGATACGTGATCCATCATCCGTGATAGCACATGAATTTACTTACCTGTCCCTGCTCCTGCTGTCTGTGGTGCTGAACTGTTTGGCTCTGCTGTGTTTCCGGCCCGCTGCAGCTACTTCAGGGTCGCCGTGTCGTGCATAACTGAATATGCATGACAGTAATTAGCCGGCTCTCAAGCAGCAGCCAGCAGAGGCTGGAGACGGCGTCACTAGAGAATGTGAGTATAAAATGCTTTTTATTTTCAATGTCCATATTTTTCTGGTACGTATTTCACGGAACACACCATAGTGTGGTCCGTGAGACATCAGTGATGCCAGAAAAAAACAGACATGTTTCCATGCGGAAACACGGACACACGTGTACGCCGCACGGAGACACAGTCAGTGAAAAATCACTGATGTGTGCGCAGACCCATTGATTTTAATGGGTCTGCATATGTCCGTGATTCTGGTACATATAAAAACTGTCACAAACGTACCAGAATCACTTACGTGTGAAAGAGGCCTAAGGGCTTACTGGTGGTGGCCGCAGTTCATATGGGACAAATCTGATGACCGGTTCCCTTTTAAGCCTGAAGAGTTCAAATGAAGCTCAAAAGCCTAAACATATGAACAGCAAGTTATTTTATCACAGAAATGAATATGTTAATTGTTTCGAGTTAACTCATTCATCAGATATCATCCGTGTTTGTACTGCAGAATGCAGGGTTTCCAGACCAGGGCCAACAGCCGCTTAGGCATATATAAAGCATTGCAATCTGAGCACGGCCCATGGTTCACAGGGGGGATGAATTCAGCCTTGGAGCTCATTTAGGCGCCTGTTTTTCTTGTACGAATTCTATGGGACTGTTCTCATATCCGTGCATGTTTGCGGATTCAGTGGTCTGCTCAAAGTACAGAAATATATCCAATTTAGATCCGAGTCTTAAGGCCACTTTACACACAGCCACATCGCTAGCGATGTCGCTGGTCAACGTACCCGCGCACAACATCGTCAACAGCCATTACACGCACTTACATTCCTAGCGACGTCGCTGTTGCCGGCGAACCACCTCCTTTCTAAGGGGGCGGTCTGTGCGGCGTCACAGCGGCGTCACTAAGCGGCCACTCAATAGAAGCGGAGGGGCGGAGATGAGCGTCTGTAACATCCCGCCCACCTCCTTCCTTCCTCATTGCCGGAGGACGCAGGTAAGGTGATGTTCCTCATTCCTGCGGTGTCACACATAGTGATGAGTGCTGCTGCAGGAACGACGAACAACATTGTACCTGCAGCAGCAACGATATTTGTGATTAGAACGACATGTCAACGATCAACGATTAGGTGAGTATTTTTGATAGTTAACGGTCGTTCCTGCGTTTCACATGCAACAATGTCGCTAACGAGGCCGGATGTGCGTCACGAATTCCGTTACCCCACCGACATCTTGTTAGCGATGTCGTTGCATGTAAAGTGGCCTTTTGATCAAACTTGTCAATGCAACTCTATGGGTTGGTGAAAAAAAATTGGACAGCACTCAGATGCCATCCATGTGTAAGGGGTGGACGGACCCCTAGTGTGGAGAAGACGTTTTTCCCCCCCTGAAGACGCCACAGGAGTATGGTGGCACATTGTACCATGTTATGTGTTATGTACGGTTCTTCCCCCCCTAGGTGCCAGTGTAGTGAGTGGTTCCCCTGGTAACAGTGACAGGGAAGGAAGGGGCAGGGCAGCATAGGAGGGAAGAGAAGGGGGGTTGGGCTCTGAATGCAGGGCAGTGTGCTGTGAGATGTAACATGGGAGAGAGCTGAGGAGAAGTGCCGGGGCAGAGTGCAGGAGTGGGTGCTGTGGCAGTGGAGCGAAGAAGTTGGAGCTAATCCGGAGCCGGTAGTGAGTACTGGAGCCGTCCCCTAGTTCAATACAAATCCCTGGGAAAGGGCTGGACTAAAATCGGGATAGGAGTACCACTGCTAGGGTGATAACAATTGGCCCCTGCAGGCAAAGGAAAGTGCCCGTAATGAAAAAGGAAACCGTTTTCGTAGAAAAGGACTTGTAACTTGTAACGTACTAAAGTAAGCCTGCTGCAAACAAAAAGATGGAAGCTTTGTTTAATAAAACGGTGTTTGGTTTACCCGCTGCCTGCAATTGTCTCTTTCCTGAAAGTGAAAAAGGAGCTAGAGAGCACAGAAAGAACGCTGTCATGAATGGGCCCCATGCATCCACACTCTGCCCCAACAACACACCTGTTTTGCAAGTAACGGCCGGGCCGGGGTTCAGCCTGCGGCCCACAAGGCGAGGGGACCCGACTACACCCCCCGAGGCGCCTCCTGCCCCCGTTACATTTTGGCGTAGTCGGCAGGATCGGGCTCGCATGCGAGAGACCCCGACCAGAAACTGTGAAGATGACAAAGTGGTGCCTGATGTGCTGTACGGGCCACAAAATGGCAGCAAGATGGCGGCCGTCTTCATGGGTTTACTTAAGGCGCGAAAATTTGGCGCCAAACGAAAAGTGCTGGGCTGGCCTGGGCGGAGGAAGAAGCCCAGAGTGAGCGGAGTGCACCGCCCAAAGAGGGGAGGTACCGGCCCCAAGAAGCTGCAGAGGTCCGGAGATGTGGGCGGCGCTGCAAGAAACAGAAGGCATCGCCAGCACAGCATGGATCTGGTGAGTGAAGCCGGGGGCGGAGTTTGGGCCGAATCGGAGGAAGAAGTACCGGAGCCGCAGCCATGTTACGAGCCGTTCCACAGGCTACCCTGCTTACCTGGACAATCCCTCTCCGAATCTGTGAGGGCCCAGCGGGCTGAATGGCTGCGTGCGTACCACCCAGCGTGAGGGTTAATAATCCGGAAGAAAAAGATCTGTTTGTTGTCGAAAGCCGGTACTGTTGGAAGCCGGTGAGTGTTTATGGTTAAGCAACGTTAAAAGAACTGAACCCGGGAATAGAAGAATGCAGGGACTATGCATGGACTTCTCCCGCGACTGTTAAGTAAAGAACCCTTTTGTTTCTGTTGGTCGCGGCTCGTCTAAGACCGGGAGCGCTTGAGAAGAGCCTCCGGGCAGAAGATCAGCCAAGACCGGGAGCTCCCCTGGAGGGACTCCAGGCACCGGACTTGTGTGCCAATCTGGTGTGCTTTGATACGTTAGTTTTAAAATGTTTTTTTTTATTGATAAGAAAGAAAAAGAATACTGCTGAAGAAACGTGTGTGTGTGTTTTCTATATGCGTTGTCTTGCAGGTGCGGAACCTCGCCAGGAGGCTGAGGTTAAAGAGGGGAGGAATGTAAGGGGTGGATGGACCCCTAGTGTGGAGAAGACGTTTTTCCCCCCCTGAAGACGCTACAGGAGTATGGTGGCACATTGTACCATGTTATGTGTTATGTACGGTTCTTCCCCTCCTAGGTGCCAGTGTAGTGAGTGGTTCCCCTGGTAACAGTGACAGGGAAGGAAGGGGCAGGGCAGCATAGGAGGGAAGAGAAGGGGGGTTGGGCTCTGAATGCAGGGCAGTGTGCTGTGAGATGTAACATGGGAGAGAGCTGAGGAGAAGTGCCGGGGCAGAGTGCAGGAGTGGGTGCTGTGGCAGTGGAGCGAAGAAGTTGGAGCTAATCCGGAGCCGGTAGTGAGTACTGGAGCCGTCCCCTAGTTCAATACAAATCCCTGGGAAAGGGCTGGACTAAAATCGGGATAGGAGTACCACTGCTAGGGGGATAACAATTGGCCCCTGCAGGCAAAGGAAAGTGCCCGTATCGAAAAAGGAAACCGTTTTCGTAGAAAAGGACTTGTAACTTGTAACGTACTAAAGTAAGCCTGCTGCAAACAAAAAGATGGAAGCTTTGTTTAATAAAACGGTGTTTGGTTTACCCGCTGCCTGCAATTGTCTCTTTCCTGAAAGTGAAGAAGGAGCTGGAGAGCACAGAAAGAACGCTGTCATGAATGGGCCCCATGCATCCACACTCTGCCCCAACAACACACCTGTTTTGCAAGTAACGGCCGGGCTGGGGTTCAGCCTGTGGCCCACAAGGCGAGGGGACCAGACTACACACCCCGAGGCGCCCCCTGCCCCCGTTACACATGTGCAGGCCATTGTTCACGGACGGTTTGATAGGAGAAGGGTGAAAAATCTCCAATTTTTTTTCATATGAAAAAAAATAAACAAAAAACACCAAATCAATAATGGTAAAACACAATGACCAAACTGTTCAAAATCGGGACCAAAAACACTGGTGAAACTTGGACCGTTTTTTGTGTGCAAGAAAAATAATCATTGACATGTGAATGAGGCCTTACTATGAGGGCCTTAGTGCCTTTACATCTGATTACCAAGTCCCAAAAGCTCTGCTGACACCTGGGAGCCTCCACTTGTTACCCTGCTAGCATTGGAGCATTTTCCAGTGATTGCAACAAGTCCCCACTTATTACTCATCTTCTCACCCAGGTTACGATAATGATTGCTCTACTAGAGGCTTTTAGATTTTGCTAACAACCATGCCTTCCCAGGTAATTGTTCTGCTGGCTGCTCCGAGACTTCATTGATTGCTCTGCTAACACTCCAGATTCCCTTGTGCTTTCCCTCGTAGTAGCTTTGGGCCATGTTTGACTGCTATGTTACCAGATCTAAGCCTCCTTTGATTAATTCCACATCCTCTGAGTGCACTGATTATAGTGCTCTGGGCCGTTCAATTGTCAGTAAAAACTACTGCTTCTTCAATGTCCGTTTCTTTTCTGCTCCATAACAACTGAATAGCTGTTCAGTGGTGACTACAATGGACAAATGAACTGCAGTGAAAAATGCCAGTAATAGCAGTTTTTGTTGAAGCTTTGTGGATAACATAAAATTACAGGTTTTTTAGTACCACTACTAGTAACTTAAGAAAAGCTAGACATACTGGAAAAGTAACTTTTGGAAACCCTAGATAACTTGACCATATACATACACACTCTGCCAAGGGCATTAATAAAGAAAAAGGAATAAGAAGCGCCAAGAATATCTATGATCAGGCATGTTGCTATCCAACATGCCTAATCCTTCCTACTCCCCCAACATTAGCTGATTGGGTGGAGTGGAGAGGCCTTGGAATTATATGATTGGCCGATCCTGGGTGGGATTTCGGGTTGGCTCTAACTGCATTCATGAATATTCATGAGCCGGCCAGGAAGCTGCAGAGAGCACAGGCTGGAAAGGTGAGTTGAAAATGTTTATTATTTTAAATGTCCATGTTTTTCTGGTACGTGTTTCACGGATCACACCACTGCGTGGTCTGTGGAACATCAGTGATGCCAGAAAAAAATAGACATGTCTCCGTGCGGCAGTCACTGACACTCGTGTACGCCGCACGGAGACACGGTCAGTGAATAATCACTGATGTGTGCGCAGACCCATTCATTATAATGGGTCTGCGTATGTCAGTGAATTTGGTACGTATAAAAGGAAGCACAAACGTACCAGAATCACTGACGTCTGAAACGGGCCTTAGGCCCACGCCAGTTTGTACCTGTGGGTATATCCACAGGTACGTCCGCAGGTTTCCAGCAGCTGCTCACCGGAAACCGCAGCTAATTATAGCTGCTGTAGTACAGCGAAATAGCTTCGGTAAACTCGCAGACATTCATGCGGCTTACCTGCAGAAGTCCCGGCCTCTATCTCCATAGTGGAGGGCTGGGAATTCCGCAGTTATTTCCGCATAAATAATTGACATGCAATTACGTGCGGCTGCGGGACATCCGCAGCATGTTCCGCAGTCGCACATATCCGTAGCATGGACACAGCACTTCCCATGTCCCATAGGGTAACATGGGGAATGTCTGTCCAGATAAAACCGCAGGTTTTCCGCTGGAAAATCCGCAGATACAGAGTCCCGTGGGCATATAGCCTTACTGTGTGATTTTGCAGCTAAACTACAGTCAGTACATCCATGCTATTAGCGGCTTTAGCAGCAAAATTAAGCCGCCTCTCAATTTCTATGTGAAACCCGCATTATTTTTCCGTTAAACCGCGTGTCATATCCTATATGTACAATAACGTTGCCGTGATAGGCATCCGACCACCATAGGAATGAAGGCTTTCTACTCTATCTTGCATACTTTCTTCCATCTCCTCCCCTCCAGCAGAATAAACACAGCGACGTGCAAATTCACAGCTTTACATTAGTCTAAAAAGTACATGGAACATTCAATATTAATGGCAATCCACATACTCAATGAAGGGATAGAAGAAGAATTACTCAGACACCTTCAACTTGTGAACACATGTTTTTCTTTTCAGTCCATTTAAATTAGTTCTACAAATGTCAACTTCAGACTGTTACATAAATTCACAAAAAAATAAGTTAGATAACATCCTAATTACTGTAAAAATATGTATTGCCATTCCACACGCGATGCGCCCATACCGATGAGACAAATAGGTGATATTCTCAAAGCAAATAGTAATAATATAACAGTCTACTTTATCAACAAGAAAAATGGGTGAGAACTGAAAATCCCAGGTCGTGGTGACACCAGAAAGCGACAGGTCAATAAAGGCTGATTTATTCATCTATTATTCTGTATATAATAAGATCATGGAAAGTCTTTGTTGGCATTTCTAATAAACCAGATATCCTGCAGCATACATATAAGTGGGATCTATGTAAAGATTTTAGCATTTTTACTGCTATGTTCTAATGACCACGCGTTTTACATACAGCAATCCTCCCACAGAACAGTATTGTTTAAACCGAGGGGAATTAGGCATGAGACAATGGTTTTGTACAATAAAGGATGTGTCAACTACTGTTTACTGCATTCATTCATTCATTCATTCATAATGCTGTCTATAAGTGATCGGTGAAGGCTTGGTCAATGTGGCCTTCAGCAACGGCAAGAATGAAGGGGACACTGATGGATTCAGTCAGTTTGGCTTTTACATGAATTCTGGTACAGCAGCCAAGATGTAAAGTTGCATCTCACTAGAAAATGTCTGAGCAGGTACACTACACATAAAGAAAGACGGCACTACAATGCTAAGACATGCACCGCAGCCGCACTGTTACTCATCATTTTTGGGGGTCACGATAACTTTTTTTTCCCACATTCTTATGTTGCAGATTTTATGTCCAGATTTCTAGGGCAGAAAATTCATTGCAAAGTGAAAAAGGTTACCAAATCTCTTCCCACTTGTACATAAAAAATGCTCAGAATTTGTCTGTGTGGATCCAGGGTGAAAAGCGTTAGGCTGTGCGCCACGCTGCATTTTTTCTTGCAGATTTAATCAATACTGCAAGGTAAAATGCATCCCAGCACAGTCTATGAGAATCCTTGGCTGTGTGAGTTTTTCCTTGCAGATTTTGGTGGAGAAAAAAATCTGCAGCATGTCAATTCTTTCTGTGTTTTTTCATGCAGATATAATCCCTTACAGTGTTCGAACTAGATCACTGCAATACTATATCTGTAAGACTATATCTGTCAGTGGTGCACTCCCAACACTGACACTTTGCCTCACACGCCATGCATTCGGCATAGTCCGTGAGGCTTTCCGTAGCTCAGTAACCCGGATTGTCATGGTGACGACCCAGGGTTGCCACGGTAGCGATCGGGTCCCTGTGATCGCATCACAGGGACCTGATCGCCAGGGAGAGGTAAGCGATCCCTCTCCCTGCCTCTTCGGAAAGCCACCTTTAGGGCTCTTTTCCACTTGCGTACCGCTTCCAATGTGAGAGCATCGGAAGCCATATGCTAATGACCCTTTGCTGCGGGTGTCAGCTGAGGGTCAGCTGAGGGTCATGCGACTGTGATGTGATCTTGCAATTGCATCACAGGAGCGGAGAAGGTTGGAGGGAGCACTTCTCCCGCCTCCTCCATCGTCTGTCTCTGCGTGCACTGCACTACAGTCGCACAACTTGCGAGTGCAGTGTAATGTTTCACACGCTCCCTTAAGCTTGTATGGGGGTACGTGAGCTGAGACTCACTGCCAAACGCAGCATGCTGTGATTGCACCGAGACCACAGTTCGTGTCAAGACATAAAAGGAAAGTAGAAACTGCCTTATTCATTAACACTGGTGCGAGTGCAATCCGATTTTTTTATCAGATTGCACTCGCACATAAAAATTGCAAGTGGAAAAGAGCCCTTATGGCAATATGCGTGGGGCTGAACCCCCTCCTCACCACCTCATGATGCTATTGATCTTCCATTGCTGTATCTTGGTCACAGCATTGGTTTGTAGCTGTTACGGGTAAAGTCTTTGTCTTTATTGCCACCTCGTTATACTGGTTTATTTGGAGCCTTTTCACGGGACTCAATACTCTATGCAGCATCCAGCTATGTATTGCGCTTAAGTGTTCAGATTTTGTGCATCGGCATTCCTCATTATATATTGGTGATGTTTTGTTATTTTTTTTTAAATAATTCTGTGAAAGCGTATTATGTCATTTATTAGCAGTTGGGTTACTGAATTAGGCTACTTTCACACTTGCGTTGGACGGCTTCCGTTGCTATCTGCAGCCTTGAGGAATTACGGTAACCGTTGAAGGAAACCGTTATATTCCTCATAGACTTCTATTAGCTACAAATAGCAACGGATGGTCTTGCGTTGCATCCGCTGCACGACGCAGCGTTGTTATTTTGACGCTGCGCCGGGCGGAGGGAATGCTGCATGTAGCATTTTTTGAGCAGCGCAATCCGTAGGATTTCGCTGCGCATGCTCTCTCTGGCTCCCCTGCACATGTAACCAGGGTAAACATCGGGTTACTAAGCAATGCGCTTTGCCTAGTTACCCGATATTTACCCTGGCTACGGGTGCAAGGAGCCAGCGCTAAGCGGTGTACGCTGGTAACCAAGGTAAATATCGGGTAACCAAGCAAAGTGCTTTGCCTAGTTACCCGATATTTACCGTGGCTACTTGTGCAGGGAGCCCGACACTTTCCCGCTTGGCTCCGCCCCCTACCGCATCTCCACATGTACACACGCACACACACCTGTCCCCAACCTTGCATTCCTCGCTGCACTGAGGTCCTCAGCACCATGGTCCCGCTCGGCTCTACCCACCCCGCACTCCGCCTCCCGCACTCCGCCCCCTCACACATTCTCGGCGGCCGAACGAGCAGCTGATCACGCGGCGACCGGCTGCTGTGAGCGATCAGCTGATCACGCGGCGACCGGCTGCTGTGAGCGATCAGCTGATCACCCAGCGACCGGCTGCTGTGAGCGATCAGCTGATCACCCGGCGACTGGCTGCTGTGAGCGATCAGCTGATCATTCACAATAGTCTGCCGCAGGTAAAACGAAAGAAGAAGAAAAAAAAACAAAGATTCCGTTGTTTTGTACGATCTGGTGCATCCGTTGTGCCACTAAATGCAACACATCCGTTGCATCCTGCACACAACGCAATGCAACGGAAGCCGTCCAACGCAAGTGTGAAAGTAGCCTTATTTAGATTGCTATTTTTCCCTCTGCAGTTTGTTTCATCTTATTATTGAATACCTATCTTGATACACTGCAGAGTTGTTGTGTACTTATCTTTCTGATGCTGGAATTTTGTATCCATGTCCAACACTGTTGCCTTAAGCAAGTTTATCATGACTGTGGTATCTTGGTGATATTAACATTAGGATGCAGGGTGCAAGGGTATTCCCAGGTGGATTTTAAATGTTTTTATATGTATATGTCTGGCCTGGTTGTAATACACGTATTTTTGCATGGTGATCCCCATCTTTTTTGATTTTTCTTTTTCTCTCGTTCTTTAGCCACCACATATGAGGTATCGGAGAAATTGCACAAGTTGTATGGTGTCTTTTTTTTCCCTGTTACCCTTGTGAAAAATTTGAGGCCAAGGTAACATTTTTGTGGGAAAAAGTAACTTTTTCAATTTTTCTTTCCACATTGCTTTAGTTCGTGTGAGGCACCTGAAGGGTTAATAAACTTCTTGGAAGTGGTTTTGAGCTCTTTGAGGGGTGCAGTTTTTAGAATAGTGTCACTTTTGGGCATTTTGTATCTCATAGGCCCCTTAAAGTCACTTCAAATGTGATGTGGTCCCTAAAAAAATGGTTTTGTAAAGTTTTGTTGGAAAAATAAGAAATTGATGATAAATATGTAACCATTCTAACTTCCTAACAAAAAAAAATTATGTTTGAAAAATGATGCTGATGAAAGCATGTCTTCCCACCATGCCAGACTCAGTAGGATTGTCCCAATTTGAGGGCTTTCTCCTACAGTCCTGTGGCTCACAGCTCTTGTCCCAGCTCCTCCCCTCAGTACAGTGAATAAATTAACTCAGTGCATAAATTAAATTTTCATCTGCTCTGATTTTACAGGACGGGGTTAGAGCCACTAAGCCATTGAGCTACTGCCTATATTGGGAAGCATAGAAGGATTTGGTAATCTTGACCTGTATTGCAGGCTGAGAAACCAGAAGCAGATTATTCAGCTACATAGTGATATAGATGGATATACACTGCATCTCGGTGTAGCTGAAGGAAGAAGTCAGATTCTTTTTTTCCCATAAAACTACTACTGAGAAAAAAATGAAAAAATATAATTTTATCTTTCACCCTCCTTGAAATCAAACTAGCAACTTTGAAACACATAACTGAAGCCCTAGCTGTCCTAGCTGTTGAGCCACCAGCTTTGATGATGCCAGAGGAAGGATTTTACAAAGACGAACCTGCAATGCAGCCTCTGATTACACAGGACAGAGAGCTCCATTGTACAGAGCAGCATCTCTATATCCTGTATTCTAAAAGGAGAGGAAAAAATGTTATTTCTTCTAATAAAATTATTAAAAATAAAAAAAAATAGAATAATGTAATTTGTATTGCACTTTTTAACAAAATAATAAACATCACAAATCAGCAACAACTGATGGCTCCAATTAGCATTCTTTCATTTGTAAATGTGGCCATTGCCTGAGGAATCTGCAGGGGGCAATTGTGTTGATCCACCTCAACAAAGTCTTGTAAGAGAGTGTAAATCCTTCAGGTCATTCGACACGTCTCTGGGTTCCAAAGGTAGAAATGTTAAATGACCCCTCTTTGGGACTTCTAGTGTTAGAACCCATAAGAAAAGTAATAAAAATGTATCACTGAGGCCGTGTTCACACGCAGCGTAAATGCTGTGGTTTTCCTGCAGGTGTCTGCACCACACAATGCAATAACAATCTTCTCTGATTTTTGCGTTTGCTGTATTTTTTATGTACTTTCCCAGATATTTGATATATGTTTGGAGCAGATGGGAATCCGGGTTTTTAATGCATTTTAATAGTACAGAATAGCTTTGATTTTGTATTTAAAAATGTCACAGCATTTTTTTGCTTGCATTTTTTTCCCAGGTTCCACAAAGATGTCTATAGAGAAAAAAAAACCACCCAAACTGCACAGTTCAGCAGCGTCTTTAGGCACCGAGGGCGGAGATTTCGTGATGTCACATCCTCTCTGCTTGGACATTTAGTCCATGTTCACATGTAGCGTAAATGCCGGGTTTTTATACTGCTTTTTTAAATTCCGCTGTGTTTAATTGTGCAAGCAAAGTGGATGTGATTTCGTGAAAAGACGCCGCTGAAATCTGCGGTTTTTGTGCTTTTTTTTTATTCTCTAGAGGTTTCTATGTGGAGCTTCAAAACAGATATAAAAGTAACTGCAGTTTTTTCCAAGTGCAGAATCAAAGCTTTTCTGTACTATGAAAATACTAAAAAAACGCAGATTCACATCTGCACCAAAAACACATGAAATAATGAAGAAAAAGCATAAAAAATGCAATAATCAGAGAAGATTGTTATTGTATAATTTAGTGCGGAAACCACATGATTTATGCAACGTGTGAACACGGCCTTTTAGGCCCAAAAAAGTAACATTTTCATGTAATGAATCTACATAAAGATGAGAAAGTTCTGGCTCCTATGCATGAATGAACAGTTCGTGGCTTCTGCTGAACATCCCTCACTACCAAATGGGTGTAGTGTGGGGTGTGAGGCTAGGGTGTGGCCAAAATTTGCTATGGCACGCTGCATACTTTTTCACTTTCTGTTCTTCAAAAGTTGGGAGGTATGTGTAAAGTAGACATGTGGTTAATGTTATTTAGTAATTATTTTGTGTGACAACTCTCTGGTGTAAAGGGTATACGAGGGGCTGCTGTTAAGTCTTTGGCTTTACGCAGAAAGAAACGAGATAGGATGTGAAATTTGGTACCCTTGAGATGTTTCTTCAGGTTTGGAAAAAAATGATAGTCGGAGGGAACTAGATCTGGTGAATAAGGTGGATGAATTGTATACCAATACAAGATGCGCAAAGTAGATATTTAACCAAACCCAGAGACTAACTACTTTTATAAAATTATAGAACTTTATTAATATCAAAAATTACGTACAAATCACACAGTTAAAAAACAGGATTGAGAAAGTAAGGAAGATGCTACCCTAACCTTTCCCTTCCTCAAAACGGGGGTCGGCGTCCTAATATGAAGACGCCCCCGTTCCTCGACGGCTATCCCTGAGTAATGCCCTCCCTATTGGGTTAGATGTGACCCCTCTCAGATAGAAAACAACCCCTTAAAGTAGTAACACCACAGTGAGGAAGAGGTGCTCAGTCCGCAGTGGCTAATTTGTCTGTATCACCACTTAGGTGAGTAGGGATATGGGGCCTAGGGAAGTCGTCAGTTATTCATGAGTCCATGTGCTCAGTAAAAATGATAGATAGATGAGTCACATTGCTTATGAAACACAGTACAAGAATTGCCCAATAGAAACAATAATCCACATTTCTTATGTAAACCAATTCAAGAGATGCCCCTAAGAGATGAATTGGTTTACATAAGAAATGTGGATTATTGTTTCTATTGGGCAATTCTTGTACTGTGTTTCATAAGCAATGTGACTCATCTATCTATCATTTTTACTGAGCACATGGACTCATGAATAACTGACGACTTCCCTAGGCCCCATATCCCTACTCACCTAAGTGGTGATACAGACAAATTAGCCACTGCGGACTGAGCACCTCTTCCTCACTGTGGTGTTACTACTTTAAGGGGTTGTTTTCTATCTGAGAGGGGTCACATCTAACCCAATAGGGAGGGCATTACCCAGGGATAGCCGTCGAGGAACGGGGGCGTCTTCATATTAGGACGCCGACCCCCGTTTTGAGGAAGGGAAAGGTTAGGGTAGCATCTTCCTTCCTTTCTCAATCCTGTTTTTTAACTGTGTGATTTGTACGTAATTTTTGATATTAATAAAGTTCTATAATTTTATAAAAGTAGTTAGTCTCTGAATAAGGTGGATGATCAACCAGCTGGAAGCCCAGCTCTGCCAGTTTTGCCGTTGTCACTTGTGCAATGTGAGCGGTGGCGTTGCCTTTCAGGAACCAGATTCCTTTGGACAGCTTTCCTCGCTGTTTGGCCTTCAGAGCTGCCTTCAAATTGGTCCAAAAGTTGAATGTAATACCTTGCATTGATAGTAGAACCCTTTTGAAGGTAGTCCACTAGCAGAACACCATCCTTATCCCAGAACACAGATACCATCTCCTTAGTGGCTGATTTTTGCACCCTGAACTCCTTTGGACGAGGAGAACCACTGTGCCTCCACTCTTTTGACTGCTCCTTGTTTTTATCACTCCTCTTAGTTGCTGTGAATATCGCATTAGACTCTGCCATTTTGCGTAGAACACTGTTGGCATAAGCAACAAACACAAAATTTTGAAAACATATATTAGACACACAAGGCTTTCATGTGATGTAATATTCGTTACCATAGGAACAAAAAATATCACAAAGCCAACGACTTATCAGCAGCCCTTGTAACATTTCAAAGTTTGAAAATTGGGAAATTTTCCAATATTTTGTCAGATTTCCGATAATTTCACAAATAAACGCATATAATATTCTTCTAAATTTGCCACTAACATGAAGTACAATATGTCACGAAAAAACTTTCTCAGTATCACTGGGATTCGAAGCGTCCTGGATTTATTACATCATAAAGAAATTAAAAAAATGGTCTGGTCAGGAAGGCGAAAACAGGCTCGGGGTGAGCAACACAGGTTACTAAGCAAATGGAGTCAGAAAACATCAACTGTGAGGATCATCAAATAACAGAGAATATGGAAGAGTAGTACTTTAAAAAGTAGATCAAACTAAATATTATTATGCCTGCGGGCTATAAACTTTTACCAAACGTCTAGCGTAGGCCTGTCACAATTTTCTTAAAGAAAGTTTAATTTTCTTCTAATAAAACTTGTAACATTCTTGTCTCGGGAAATCTCACAATCGGTTGTGCCACCTGATCTTACAAGCAGGAATTGAACTTAGCAGCAGCCTAAGGCTACTGAAATTTCAGAGTTGGCAGCCCTTGAGTCTTCCTGCCAAAGGAAGCATTTGTGTTAAATTCTTTGTTAACTAAAGCAGTGTGCTTGGCACTCAAACCTGATTATCCATATCAGGATATACAGCAAGACGGCAAAGAGGAAAAAATCAATGCAAATTATGTGATGCCATTTTAAGTCATTTATCAGCTGCTTAACCCATTCTTCAGCTTAATTATACCGATCATTTCAGATAATTTCAATAGTAACGTAATAAGCGGTATTCATTATTATAAAATATCTCAGATGGAATTATCCGCTGTATTTACGCTGAGCCAATACTGACACAATAAGAAGACAATTACAACCCAAAAGGTAAAATCTCAATGTATTTCTCTGTTACAATGAAAGTTAACTCTTCTCACCCTGAACATGTTTTGTGCTATACATGTATGCTGCGTATTTAAAAAGCTTGAAGCCAATTAAATGTATCAATTAAAACTTATCCCTTGTCTGGTAGCATGACAAAACAAACATATTTTATAGCCTGTAATTAGTGTTGAGCGGACCCGGACCGGCAAAATCCGGATCCGCGTGGCTTGAGCGGCAGATCCGAGTTCGACCCGGTTTCGGGATTCCGGGTGCACGATCCAGATTTGGCAATTTTTTTTTTTCTTTCTCTCGCTCTCGCTCTCTCGCCCTCTCCCTCCCTCTCTCTCTCCCCCTCTCTCTCCTCCCTCTCTCTCCTCCCTCTATCTCCCTCTCTCTCCCTCTCTCTCTCCCTCTCTTTTTTTTCTCTCTATCTCCCTCTCTCTCCCTCTCTCTTTCTCTCTCTCTCCCTCTCTTTCTCTCTTTGTCCTCCCTCTCTCTCTCCCTCTCTCTTTTCTCTCTCTCCCTCTCTCTCTCCCTCTCTCTCTCCCTCTCTCTCTCCCTCTCTCCCTCTCTCTCCCTCTCTCTCTCCCTCTCTCTCTCCCCTCTCTCTCTCTCTCTCTCTCTCTCTCCCTCTCTCTCTCTCTCTCCCTCTCTCTCTCTCTCTCCCTCTCTCTCTCTCTCTCTCTCTCTCTCTCTCTCTCTCCCTCTCCCTCTCTCTCTCTCTCTCTCTCTCTCTCCCCCTCTCTCTCTCTCCCTCTCTCTCCCTCTCTCTCTCTCTCCCCCTCTCTCTCTCCCTCTCTCCCGGATTTCTTTCTCAACCCACCGCTGATCCGCCGGACCATTGGCAGTTCGCTCAACTCTACCTGTAATCCTTTTATCGCTTGTATTGTAAAACTGTAATAGCACAGTATTGGTAGTATATAGTAAAATTACTGAGTCCAGCCACAGGTTAAAGGAAATCTGTCACCCTTTTGAGTTATTTTAAGTATTAATATGGGCTTACAGGTAGAGCTACATACATAGAGCTGAAAGTCGCCATAACTATGTACCTCCTGGATGAGGAGTCGTTTTGGAAACATCCTATTTGATCGCTTCTGCCTTCCAGGCTATGGGGCTTGTGCTGTCTGGAAAATAAGCCTACCTCCAGTCTTCATTATACAGGATTCCTCCTCCCTTCTTTTTAGTGTCCCTGTGACGTCAGGTGCATGCTGGAAATCTTCACCTGCGCATTCTGCATGCTGTCTCTACCTTGTACTGTGAAGCCGCAGTGACTCCCCGACACCTACACACAACAAAATATAAGACTGCCCATGCCCCATAGCCTGGAAGATAGAAGATGTTAACACTAGAACTACTGGACTCGTGACACCTATATAGAAATACATGGTGCAAAGTAGTCAAAATGACTACCTCAGTAGTTCTACTGTTAAAGATGATTTTTCCAAAACAACCCCTCATCCAGGAGGCATACCGGTTTGGCTAAATTCACCTTTATGCCACCTCTATAGCCCTATTAATAACTAGAAAAAAACACTCAAAAGGGTGACCTATTCCCTTTAAGCTTAACGATAACACCAAGATGGCAGCAATGGAGGCATAAATTGCATATTTTATTCTATTAATAGAAAGTGAGCTTATGTGATCAATTTGAGGCCTTCATAGTACATGCCTGGCACAGCAATACAACCCTATATAGTAAAGCTGTAATTACATAAGTAACTGGAGAAATATGCAAAAGCAAAATAATCCATGTCTCCTTTTTAGTTTTCATGTAATACAGGGGCTTGCGTTTCCATTTCCTCCATTTCTAGCTGTGCATTACATAATATACTATCATAGGACATATCTGTATTTGTGATATAATTTCCTACCATTTAGAAAACACATTGGTACGAATATTGATTGTTGTTGCAATTATAAGGGGCATTTTTTTTCCAGCTAGACCACCTTGTATCACTTATCGAATAAGTTAAAAACAATACACAAAAAGTAATACTTGTATTTGGGGAATTTGAAGAGCCTTCGCACGAGATTAAATCCGAGGGTTTTGAGTGAAGCATTGAAGCTTCGGTGCGTGTAACGATTGCTGCACCTCCTTATAATTACTGATTAAGTGAACATAATATCAAGAAGTGAGAAGAGAAGCTGGAGGTAAACTCAGTGGGGAGCCCTCATTTGTGAGCATACTACACTATTATTAATGAGAGTTTCCGCAGTGCTGGTAGACACAGAACTGCAAAGTAGTACGGGAAATATCACAACAGACTGCTATTATTTTCAGTTACAAAGGATTACGGGACTTAGAATTACCTTGTAGCACAGTGGTCCTAGCGGTCTGTGATCTGCTACCTTCATACCGAGCCGAAATGACCAGAAACTATTATTTTTATTCTTCCATTATAAATGGACATAGAGATGGTTCATTCACCACAAAGAAAAAAAAATAGTTTTCTGTAAACTCCTCAGTTTTGTTAACCCTAGAACGCGCAACCATAAAAATCTACCATAGAAAACAAGTGACCTAGCAGGCCTGCGAGGCCCCAGGTATGTGTTCTAGGGTTAAAGGGTTATCCGTGAGCCAGCTTATTTTTCCCCTATGGGGCTAAGAACTCACAGACAGGAAACTGCTAACTACCTGCATGTTCTGCACAGTGCCGATCACTGCCGGCTCGGAGCAGTCATGGACGGCTCCTGACGGAGATTCTGCTACTTCTTTTCAGTTCAACAGAGAAACTCTTCCTCTTCTGCTCTGCTCTATAGACAGGGCCTATGTCATACTAATGGACAGCTGTCTCCCCGCAGTTAGGCAGCAAGCTGTCAATCAGCATGACATCGGCCCTGTCAACAGAGCAAAGTGGAAAAGAAGAATCTCATCTGTCGACATGACGACATTGGAAGCCACAGAGTCACTGGCAGGAGCCAGAGCCGGCAGAGATTGGCAAAAGGCAGAACAAGCAGGTAGTTAGCAACTACCTGCCGGTAAATTTGTAGCCCCATAGGGTATAAAAAAGCAAACTCCTGGTTAAATGCTTTAAGGCCTGGGCAGTGACTTTGGATCCACTACTCTTAAAGCACCACTCCAGCATTTTGTTTTAGCGCTGGAAAAGCGTTTTAAATCTAAGCCACCTGTCATAAACTCACCATCAACTTTTACGAACCACTCCGCTCCCGCGGTGCCATCTTGTGACTGTAATTTATGACAAGCTGGAAGTCAGAAGTTTCATCAGAAGCTACCAAAGTCTATGAGAGCCAGAACGAGGCTGTGATAAAGCTGTGTTAAGCTGTGACCTCCGGCGCACTCCATGAAATACTGGAGCTGTCAGCTGGTCACAATTCGCCGGAGACCAACCGGAGCCATAGTAATAGATCATGAAGGCTCTGGAGAGGGAGTATATGATAGGGGCAGGGGACTTACATTTAAAGTACCACTCTAGCAGTGCAATAAAAAAAAGAGGGAGCCGTGCTTTAAAGCTGGTATACAACTGAGTAGGGTTGAATTGCAACACTGAGGGTACTGTGACAAGCAAATCACAAAAAATATGATGCGGTTGGACTTCCTGTGACGTGCTTGTTGCGATGGCAGGATCCTCAGGGTCGCAATGCAATCCCTTTCACTTGTATCGCAATGTGATATAGAAGAGACACCTAGCGAACTTGTGTTGAGGCCAAATTCTCTGTGTAAACCTGTAGGTTGCAGTTTGTGACCTTTTCTGCAAATATTTGCTTTTTCCCTTCTATGAAACAGCCTGTTTTGATTGGCTAGTGTATTAAAGAAGAACATTGTTTGAAGGGGCAAACTTTATTACCTAGAGCATAACAGTGGGATGGAGAAACAGAAAAAAAAGAACTATTCCAGGCTCTGTGGTGCTCCACTGACAGTCGACAATACACAGGTAATTTTAAAAAATCCAGTGAAAAGGTCCAAGTTAAATTAGAAAGACAAAATCAATGGCATAGTCCTTTGTGTTTAGATATCACAGAATTACTACAGCTACCCTGTCACCTAACCATACTGTAGGAAATACCAATATTTTCAATATACAAAAAAGAACCTCTGCACAAAGAGCTCTTTTGATTTTGATTTTGGAATTGCCTGATTTTCGGGGGGTAGCAATTGCTGCATTTATCTTTCTTTCAACTTTGACCAAGATTCCTCAGCCTCTGTAGCGCCCACATCATCAGCGATCCACCGCAATGCTTTACAGTAGGAATGGTGTTCCAACTGAGAAAATAAAGAGCTTCATCCAAAACTACCACAAAAGACTTCAAGCTGTCATTGATGTTAGAGGGGGCAATACACAGTATTAAGAACTGGGGTATGTGAACTTTTTATCAGAGTCATTTACATATTTTTGGTTGTCAATATGATTTTAAAAAGAGAAAACACAGTAGTTTGACAATAAATGGCTTCACCCAACCACTAACCATGAGTGGAAAAAAAAAAGTTTTTGTGTTATTCATTCTTTGAAAAAAGGCCAAGAAAGCAAAACATTTGTCGGGGTATGTAAACTTTTGAGCACATTTGTATGTATTTTATTTATTTATTTTTTTTACATTGAATTCTCAACCGCAGCTTCCAGCAGAGGTTTTTATACTGAGATGTTCATACACTTTGAACTGGATTCCCATAAAAGTCAGGGTAATTGCGCGATAGCACCCGCCCACGTCGTTCATGCGACATTTGGTGATCGCTGCCGTAGCGAACATTAGCGTCACACGCACATGCCTTTTCAGTGACGTCGCTGTGACCGCCGAACAATCCCTCCTTTAAGGGAGCGTCACTAAGTGGCCGCCCAATAGCAGAGGAGGGGCGGAGATGAGCGGGCGGAATATCCCGCCCACCTTCTTTCTTCCTCATTTGCCGGTGGACGCAGGTAAGGAGATGTTCGTCGTTCCTGCGGTGTCACTCATAGCGGTGTGTGATGCCGCAGGAATGACAAACAACCAGCGCATTCACCACCAACGATATTATGAAAAGGAGCGATGTGTCAACGATCAACGATTTTTGACGTTTTTGCGATCGTTGATTGTCGTTCCTTGGTGTCACACGCTGCAATGTCGCTAATGGCGCCGGATGTGCGTCACTAATGACGTGACCCCGACGATATAGTTAGCGATGTCGCAGCGTGTAAAGCACCCTCTACATTGGCTATAAGCTGTGGGCCATGTCTTATGCCATAGCAGTCATCCTACCTATATGACATTGATAACCCAGCTTAGAAGTTGGTATAGAGCTGATAAGTGTATTATTGGTATTTTATTTTACACGTTTACTACCGTGTGTTCAATAAAATATTTAAAGATAGCAGCTAATTTATAATGTATTTTTGGTCTCTAGTTTGCTCCATTGCTAACAGCTAATTGATAACTTGTTGCTGGAGGTCGTTACACTTACTAATTTTCTTTTCCCCGTCCATATATGTGTTTGGGGTGGTGTGAAATGCTTATACTTATAGCTGATAAACATGAAAAGTATCCTATATTTCAACAAGGCAAAATATATATTATCAGATATTTACTCTGTACACGACTAATAACTTTTGTTATATAACATTGTCGTGGAGAAATATTTTCAGTTGACAGAAATCTGTCAAATTGCATGTTTGTAAAGCCACAAGTCAATGATAGACGCTTAAAGGGAACCTATTGCTTGTAAAAATGCTATTAACTTGAAGTTATAGGGTTAATCTGCAGAATAATAGCGTTTGAAACCTGCCTACACTGTGAACCCTGCTGCTGGGAAGAAATTAACTTTAATCCTCCCAGCAGCGTTCTAGTTTCAGTTATGGGGTAGGCTCCGGTGCGGGCTCAGTCATGGAGAGCAGCAGTAACCACGCCCCCTGCACTGACTGACAGTGTCTTCTAATGCTTATCGTCTGTCAGACAGTGTGGGGGGCATGGTTACAGCTGCCATTCCCCACACGCAGAGCGGTGACTGAACCCACACTTGCTCCGCCTCCATGACTGAAACTGGAATGCTGCTGGGGTCAGAATAAAGCTCATTTCCTCCCAGCAGGGGGGTTTAATGTGCAGGCACCCAATAGAATTCAAATCTTATTAACCTGCAGATTATCCCCATATCTGCAAGTTAATAGCATTTTAGATGTGACACATTCCCTTTAAGGAAGATGACAGCAGCGTGACTTCATTCATATGGGCGTATTTTCTTCTAGACTATGTTTCTATGATAAGGATTCGGTGAGTTTTTAATGGTGCAGATTTTTTAGTTATATTGGGTTACTTGCGTTTCTTTTACTGAGATTTTTTAAGCTTTTTTTTTTTTTTCCATCATGTTTTTCACGTCTTGGCTTTTTGCTTCTCTTTGTCATATTTTAAATAAAGCTGCTTTGTTTTTTATATTTTCTGCTATTTAGCTGTGACAAAATGTTATTGATGCACTCGAGTGGACTCAATGCGTATTTAGTGCACATGCTTTTTTCAGCTGCAATTCTGTAGGAAAAGTCTGAACATAAAACTGTACCCGCAACAGAATTTTACATGTGCGGATTTCAAAAATGCTTCACAGATCATACATACAAAAAGCACATTGGGCAGGGGGTTTCTAGAAATCCCATCCACTTTTGCGGGAACTGTAAAGGTTGCATTTTTTTGTTCAACGAAAATACGCATCAACAAAAAAATCAGAATATGTAGACGGTATAATAAATACAAATGCTTCTTAATAAATTAGAATATTAAACAAAACTTAATTTATTTCAGTAATTCAATACAAAAATGGAAACATATTGTATATAGAGCCATTACACACAGAGGAATCTATTTCAAGTGTTTACAGTGGAACCTTGCTTAACGAGAACAATCCGTTCTGGCAGTGTGCTTGTTAACCAAGTTACTTGTTCAGCAAAGCAAGATTTCCCAGAGGAAATCTTTGCAATGCAGACGATTCGTTCCACAACTTGTTAAATGTCCCATCCTCGTCCCCTATTCTGTCATTCCACACACATACAAACACACACAAACATGTACAAACACACACAAACACACAAGCACGCACGCACACACACATATTATATGCTCACCTTACGTTCCGTTCCATCGCCGGTCTCCTGGGACTTGCTGTTCTCTGATACGGGGCTAGGCTGTGTATCGCGTTACCATAACGACGATGGAGGAACTTCCTGGCCAGAGCGCTGACGTCAAAGGCAGAGCCGCTTGCCTCTGATTGGGCAGCGCGCTGCCTTTCAGTAGCGGTGACAGGAAGTTTCTGCCTCGTTGCTATGGATGCTGATACACAGCCTGGAGGAGCGGAGCGGCGAACTACAGGACCCAGGAGGCCGGCGATGAAACGAAAGATGCACTATATTATGTTATATTATATGCTCACCTTACCTTCCGTTCCACCGCTGGCCTCTTGGGTCTTGTAGTTCGCCGCGAGGACGTTGCGATGTACCCGAGGACTACAAGAACCATGAGACCAGCGGTGGAACGGAAGGTAAGGTGAGCATAATACTGTATGTGTGTGCGTGCGTGTGTGTGTTTGTGCGTACATGTGTGTGTTTGTGTGGACTGCAAGTTCGGGTCAGTGCACGGTGGATGGACGGAAGCGTAAGTGTGTGAGGTGAGGATTTCGCTCGTACAGCAAAGCTTTCGCGTAAAGCGGGTTACAAATTTACAGAAAGCTTTGCTTGTTAAGCAAAATTCTCGTTAAGTGGGTTACTCGTTAAGTGAATTACCACTGTATTTCTGTTAATGTTGATGATTATGGCTTGCATACAATGAAAACCCAAAAGTCATTATCTCGGAAAATTAGTATAGTTACTACAAAACACCTGTAAAGTCTTCCTAAGCGTTTAAAATGGTCCCTTAGTCTGGTTCAGTAGGCTACACAATCATGGGGAAGACTGTTGACTAGACAGATGTCCAGAAGGCAGTCATTGACACTCCACCCGGAGGGTAAGCTACAAAAGGTCATTGGTAAAGAAGCTGGCTGTTCACAGAGAGCTTCATTCAAGCATATTACTGGAAAGTTGAGTGAAAGGAAAAAGTGTAGTAGAAAAAGGTGCACAAGCAACTGGAATAGCCGCAGCCTTGATAGGATTGTTAAGAAAAGGCCATTCAAAAATGTTGGGGAGATTCACAAGGTGTGGACTGCTGCTGGAGTCAGTGCTTCAAGAGACACTATTGTTCTAATTGAAGGTATTTGCTAATATTATTATTAAATCTTCTACATATTGGGATAGGATCTTGAGATAAGAGTACCCTTTTAATCTTAGTGTCATCCACAAATTAACACGGACAGCAGACTAAGCAATTGTAGTCTATATGCCAACACACAGCAGCTATTTTCCAAACAGAACAATAATAACAGCATGCACTGGTCTGCTCCGGTCTGTTATAGTTATGACTGACCTGTAATTTATTTTTGGCAATTGCTTTATGTGATCCATCATACGATCTGTTGCTAAACAATTTGCTTAAATATTTTGCAAAGAATAAAGCTAAACAATATTTAGTAAGTTTTTAGTTAAATAAGTTACAAATATAACCATTTCAGCCCAGTTGCCCTCTTTCGTGGGTCTGAAATGTTGCCTGGTGTCAAGTACAGGACCTGAAGTTAGGTGGCCAGACCTGACTTCAGGTCCTGTACCTGGCACCAGGCAACATTTCGTGTGCCAGTTCACCACAAGAGCAGTAAGTGAAGAGGTCCAGTTTGCAACTCATTTCAATAGTCAAAGCATATATGAACAGAGAAGGGGGCTGGCTTAGTTATTGAAATTAGCAGTCAGAAGCCCCCTTCACGCACTGGTTTGGTCACGTGCCAGCACAAAAAAGCCTGTGGTGAGTGTAGGTTATTATACCTAGAAAACAACTCTAGCAAAAAGTCAAATGATCAATTCGGCCATTTTTATTATTATTGTTATTATTATTATTAATATTATTATATGACAAATTGGGGTAACCAAAGACGTCTCCTGTAGTAATCTGTTACCATAGACAGGCATTGTACAAAAATACGGATCTGGATTCTATTGTTCAGTACAGTAAGATGGTACAGTCTCTGTTTGTTAGTCCTGATCAGCATTAGAAAAATAAATAAAACACAGATCAGGCTGCTCTGTAGAACGTAAAAAAAAGCTTCATAATACTCACCTGGGGGGCGGTCCAGTCCGACGGATGTCGCTGTTCTTCATCCAGTGCTTCCTGTGCATGCGTTCTTTGATCTGCCCGGCTGAGGGCAGAGAAAAGTACTGTAATGCGCAGCTGTGAGAAAAGGTCAAAGACCGCGTGCGCACTACAGTACTTTGCTCTGCCATCAGCCAGGCAGATCAAAGAACGCATGAGCAGGATCTCAATGGAGACCTCTTCTAAATGACTCAGGATGTGTCATGCACACGGGGATGGACAGGAGGATGGCAATGTGATAGGATGGAGGAGGCGCCGAACTGAGAGCAGCCACACCCATCAGATTGGACCGCCCCCCCATATGAGTATTATAAAGGCTTTTTTTTACGTTCTACAGAGCTGCCTGGGCTTTTATATACAGTATTCTGGAATGTTGTATATAAGGGCTTGCTGGTGGTGGCCGCAGCTCATAAGGGAAAAACCTGGTGACAGGTTTCCTTTAACCAAGTATAATGGAACTCAATGGGGAACTCTAGCATTTTTTCCAGAAAATTTCCTGTAAAAATGCTCAAGTTCCCCATTGACTTCCATTATACTTGGTATTCGAGTCGCTCCCATCCAAGCATCCAGCTGCTTGTTACAAGTACCGAGCACCGGAGCATAGTAGTGGCCGCTCATCACTAGCTAAGAGTACAGAGCACCGGAGCATCGTAGTGTGGCCACTCATCACTAGTTGCGAGTACAGAGCACTGGAGCATCGTAGTGTGGCCGCTCATCACTAGGTGCGAGTAAAGAGCATCGGAGGATCGTAGCGTGGCTGCTCATCACTAGTTACAATTACAGAGCACCGGAGCATGGTAGTGCCCGCTCATCACTAGTTACGAGTACAGAGCATCGGAGCATGGTAGTAGCCGCTCATCAGTAGTTACGAGTACAGAGCACCGGAGCATGGTAGTGCCCGCTCATCACTAGTTGCGAGTACAGAGCACCAGAGCATGATAGTGGCCGCTCATCACTAGTTGCGAGTACAGAGCACCGGAGCATGATAGTGGCTGCTCATCACTAGTTACGAGTACAGAGCACCGGAGCATGGTAGTGCCCGCTCATCACTAGTTACGAGTACAGAGCACCGGAGCATGGTAGTGGCCGCTCATCACTAGTTACTAGTACAGAGCACTGGAGCATGATAGTGGCCGCTCATCACTAGTTACTAGTACAGAGCACCGGAGCATGATAGTGGCCGCTCATCACTAGTTACTAGTACAGAGCACCGGAGCATGATAGTGGCCGCTCATCACTAGTTGCGAGTACAGAGCACCGGAGCATGATAGTGGCCGCTCATCACTAGTTACGAGTACATAGCACCAGAGCATGGTAGTGGCTGCTCATCACTAGTTACGAGTACATAGCACCAGAGCATGGTAGTGCCCGCTCATCACTAGTTACGAGTACATAGCACCAGAGCATGGTAGTGGCCGTTCATCACTAATTACGAGTACATAGCACCAGAGCATGGTAGTGGCCGTTCATCACTAATTACGAGTACATACCACCAGAGCATGGTAGTGGCCGTTCATCACTATTAGTGATGATTTGAGACCATTTGAATATTTCCAGATCCATTAGTTTAAAAAAAATAAATAAAGAAAATGGCATTTGAAAAGGATAGTGATATGAGGCAGTTATGAGTGTGGCGGTCTTCCTACCAGCCACGTCTCCTTTACTATTTGGCGTCTCCCTTTAATTCAGACAGGGTATTTGAGTCCCATTCTCTGTATCCATGGGGGTCTCAGTAGTTGAATCCCGACTGTTCCACAAGTTGTTGCTTATCCTGCAGATAACTTCAGCTGTTAAGAGTAATTCTTTAAGGGGATTGAAAGAATAAGGATTAGTAATTAGAATAGGCAAATCCCTCTCATCAGTTTTTCATTCAATGCTAGATTTTTTGTAAATGGCATCATTACAGAGGGGATTAGCAGGTGAAATCTTGTATGGACGCAGAGACGAAGATGCATTTTTAGTCGTGTCATGTAACCTTCATTTATACGTTCTAGCTATTTATTTTGTTAGGGGGTTAGTGATAGATGACTAAGTGGCTTCTTTCCGCTGTAATGCCACTGGGCAGCTGTTGTATTACTAGATGAAGCGCACTTCCGGTGTATGCCGCTGTGTAGTAAGCATGCTTAATGCCGCTTTCAAGTGAAATAGTAATATCGTTGCTGATAAGAAGCGTTCGGATTCATTTTCTGGTTGAATTGTAGATTGTTTAAACAGCATTTCTTTGCCTATTAGACTAATTCAGTGTATGTCGCGCGTCTCTTAACTTTGTACAGCGCAGGACATTTCTTTTTGCATTAATTGGCTGACACTGTTTGACCTTAATTCAGGAAGAGGGCTTTAATGAATTTCAGAGGCATGGGAATATTTTGGGCAATTATTGTTGTTGAACTATCGAGAAAAATTGTGTATCTTCTAGATTTCTAATAAGAATTGATAGATTCACTTTAATCCCCACTTATTGTCCAACCTTCCTGTGTGGTGCACGGAGATCACGAAGCTGGGGTTCAGGTGGACGCCTAGTGGAGCAGTTTTTTATATATTTTCTTCTCTTTTAGACTTTAATATATTTTAAAAAAGTTAAAGAAGTTTTCCAAGATTTTTTATTCTTATTTCTTGCCACCTGTAAAAATAAGAAAGTAAGGTCTGCTCACCAAGCACAAGTCTGGTGGATGCCTCTTGGATGCTGCTGCCAATCTTTGTTGACAGGCTGCAGCGGTGACTTCACAAGTACAATGTGCGTGGCCTTTGCAGCTCCACTTGGCTCAGTGGTCTAGTGATGACTGAATTAGCATCACCGATAAGCCCTGTTAGCCTTCCGCTCTGCACTGAGGGCACGGTGTGGTTCTGAATCAGCCGCAGCGACCTCTGTTTTAAACTGGGAAACTACATTTGTAGCTTACACTGCTCTTGCTCGCATAGGAAAAGAGCGAGACAGCCAATATAGAAGTAAAGCAAATACATAAGAAACCTCTGTAGAAACAGGGAGATATCATCAACATATCATTGGAGTATAATGGGGGTGATTGAGGAATAGTCATACGTCTTTGCATATACCCCTAACTCACGTTCACACGTTCAGTATTTGGTCAGTATTTTACATGAGTATATGTAAGCCAGAACCAGGAGTGGGTGAAATATGCAGAAGTGGTGCCCATTAGTGATGAGCGAGCACCACCATGCTCGGGGGCTCAGTACTTATTAAGCAGCTGGGCGCACGGATGGGCGCCACTTAGGCACCCGAGTATATTAGTAGTCAATGGGGGACTCTAGCATTTTTCTGGGAAATCTTCCTGAAAAATGCTTGAGTCCCCCATGGACTTTCATTATATTCGGGTGCTTGAGTCGCGAGCATCCAACAGCTCTTAACGAGTAACGAGCATAGTTGTGCTTGCTCATCACTAGTGACCATGTTTCTATTATATTTTTCCTCCGCTTACTCCACTCCTTCGTTATGGCTTACAAATACTGATGTAAAATGCTGACCAAATGCTGAACATGTGAACATGGCTTTAAACTAATTGTGCCCTTTCAGAAAAGTTTTGCTTTTAAAGAGGTATACCCATCTCCAATATCCTGTCCCAATATGTATTAGGTGTAATAATAATATTAGCAAATACCTCCAATTAGAAATTTAGTATAGTTCTCCTGGTAAACCATTTTTAGTACCCCATGTGCAGGGCATTGCAGCTTACGTATCCATGGTTACGACCACTCATCTAGTGTCAGTTACTAGTAACCATGGATTCCTAAGCTATTGCAATACCCTGCAAATGAGGTAAGCAATATAGCTAATCAGGAAAACTATTACTCTTCTAATTTGAGATGTTTGCTATTGTTATTAATCCTTCTACATATTGGGTTAGAAACTTGGAGATGGGAATACCCCTTTAAGTGCCATTAGACGTCAAATAGCAAACTGTGCTTTACTTACCCTGTTGAGTCCATTGCTGGGTCTCCACCGCTGCTCCTGGTGTCTATTGTTGTCTGCAGCGCTGTAAACAACTGAGCTCAGCAGCGGCACAAGCTGCTTAGAGCCACTGAGCCCACTGATTGGCTGCTGCCGATATTTGCAAAAATAAAAAATTCAAAATAACAGAAAAAAGAAGCAAAATTATTTGAATATCTAAACAAGAAAATGTTTTGTAGCCACTAAAAGCGCATACTGTATATGAAAAAAGAACAAAAATGTGCCTGATGAGGAAAGGTAAAAATAGAAAAGAAGAACAATGCCAAAATAAAAAAAAGTAACACATAATAAAAAAAACCTTGATTTAAACAATGGCTCAAGTTCTGATGACAGATTGCCTTTAAAGCCAGTGCCCAGTGGGCCAAACACATTTCATATCAATAGCTGTGATCAGCCCTGGTTTTTCTTTTTTTCCTACCGTAGTAGTACACGAGCCGCTGATGGATATGAAGACTGAGGCGGTAATATAATCTGTGTTGAAGCTTTTTATTGCCACTCAGCACAATTTCTATGGACGGAGTGGACGGGCAGATCCGGAGATGTCACTCATCAGTGTCTTCCAGTCCGCTTCATTCTGAAACAGCATCAAGTTAGAGTCCCACATCTGAGTGTCACCATCTGAAAGAAACGGGGCGAGTTCTTTTCTCAGGAGTCATCCTAGTTGCATTAGGTCTTTTTTTTGCACTGAAGCGGGTAGACTGTCTGAACTTTTTAGATTGACTGAAAAACAAATAAATAATCTCACTGAAGACTCATCTGCTTCCACAAGTGTATAAACGGGTATCATAAGAGAATGTACACCGGTTGAAGGTTTCAGTCCACTTTGAAACCTGACAGAAAATTCACTAACTAAACAATTGCTAAAAAAATGCTAACCCCTCCTTCCTGTTGTTTGCTGAAGCATCTTCCTCTTAATAAACTTTGGCTCATCCTTTCACTGGGATCCTATAGTTGCTCCCTCTTCCTTGTACATTGTCAGCTCATATGGCCAGGGCTTCTATATAATGACATTGGAAACACTGAGATGGATGCATCAAGACTAGAGCTGAGCAGACCTGAGGAAGTTCGGTTTGGTAGGTTCAGCCGGACTTTAAATATAGTTTGGTTTGGGACCCGGACTTGACCTGAACACTGTTGTTTCCCACAGTGCTCGCCGTTAAAACAATGCAAGCAGGTCACACTGGGCTGAGCACAGCAATGCTCGCGAGAGTGGTTTGCATACGTAAAGCAACCAAACTCCTAACCCGATCTCTGTTTTCTATTGTAAAGTCTATGTTCAGTATCGAACTCTCGTTGGAGCCAGACTCTCTTGATTCATGAAGAGACGTGCTCATTTTCATGAATCGGGAGCATTAGACAAGTGGTGTGCACCTCTGTGTACTCCCCCCCACAAATCCTACAACATCAAAAGCAGATTTCTTCACCAAAGTTATCAAATTAATCCGTATTACAGCCCCATTACATCCATGTCTTTACCTTACATTATAAAATCTTGCTGAGTGACAGGTTCTCTGTAAACATCAGGGTTGTGGAGTCGGTAAACCAAACCTTCGACTCCGACTCCTCAATTTCTCTTGCACCGACTCCTACATATATTGCTTATAGTTAGGTGAAAAATTTATTGTAATACATGAACATGTGTATGTGAACATCAGACATTTAATAATTTTTATGATACAATAATCAAGATATTTGGATAGAACATAAAATATATTTATTGGAATACAACTTTAGAACACAAACTGTCATAAATTGTAAATATGTAATACACTATGTAATATACAGTAGATTACATATATATCTTGTGTGTGTATGTGTGTATATAAATATATATATATATATATAAAACATATTGCATTACATATTTCCAATTTATTACTTTTTTGTGTTCTAAAGTTGTATTCCAATAAACATATTTTATGTTCTATCTAAATATCTTGATTATTGTATCATAAAAATTATTAAATGTCTGATGTTCACATTGTACTACAATACATTTTTCACTTAAATATAAGCATTATACTAAATGTTATTATTTAGTAAAATATTCAGCACATTCTGCATTGCACTACTGTCCCCAATTTATTACCGTATATATTTTAGGAGTCGAAGTCGGTGCATTTTATACCGACTCCACCAAAATGAGCTCCGACTCCACAACTCCGACTCCGACTCCACAGCCCTGGTAAACATGCTTATCATGTTATTCCAAAAAGTTAAATTGAATCTTTTAGCAGATTTTTGCTGTGTAATTTGAGGACAGCATGATGTAGGGGTTAAAACACTGAATTCAGCAATGTGTCACTTATCAGGCTGTGGGCTGTTATTTACTCACAATGAAGGTTTTATTACCAGGGGATTAACACTGCCCTTACTACGGGCTCGTGAGCAGTCGTCCAACCCAGAAGTGGACATATCATTGGTGAACCTGTGCGGCCGCACAAGGGTGCTAGAGGTGAGGGGACCCATTTCTACCTACAAAGCAGGTGGAACTGTGCATGTTGACATTTTGGGCTGTAAAGGGCCCACATATTGTATGCTCTGCTTTGATAAGCAGCTCACTGTCAATAGACATTATACACAGAGAGCTGTGTGTGGGAGGGGCCACTTTATTAGCTCGGCTATGTCTAAGAACTCTTATTATGTTACAATTGCTGCAACCAGTAAATGAAGTGGTACATCATTGATTCAGAGTCTCTTTGTCTACATTATGCTCCTCTCAGATGAGGTAGCAAAAATTTGATGACAAATTCCCTTTAATAGATAACTTTTCCCCTTCTGTCTACTTTATGTCCATATCATTTTTCCATCGTCCTTTTGAGTTTAGCAGCAAGTTTTCATATTTCTTTTTCTCGTAAATTTACAAAACTTCGAGACCTATTCAGTTTCGAAGTGACTTTTAGGTGTCTAAAGTTATGCAATTAGTCTTCAATTGATCTAAAATTAGATGTCTGAAATTATGCAATTGTTTTTAAATCGGCACCTCTCAAAACGTTTCTTCGATATTTGGCAAAACCCAAGACCATTTTTTAGCCTTGTGTTTCCAGGGCACATTGAGTCGAAAATCATGTTAGAGAGCCCCCTTCCTCTGTTAACCATCTGGATGCTGCTGTCACTAATGAACAGCGTGTAGGGGGCTAAAAAGCCACAATCGATGCTAACACTGTTTATAATCAATGCAGCAGGGTGTCCGCTATAGTGTACAGCTGACATCCGTTACATTTTCACCATTTGGGGGTGCTCGTTTTTTTTTTTTTATTCCTCAGTTCAGTGATAAGGCATATTGGCATTCCTTAAGGAGTTATTATAATATAGATTCATATTGTGAAATATCTCCTTATGCTTTGCACTTTGTCTTAAAAGTTTAATGTTAAATATATTGCGCACTAGTATACAATATGAAATGTATGGATTTTATTTAGAAGACAGGTGGTGCCTCATGGTTCTGTGCATCTGATACATGAAAATATGCTGAAAATAAAATATGCTTTGATGATGATAGACTAACATAACCCGAAGAGATATTATTGTACCTGAAGTGAGATATCGCGTATTTTACTATTGCTCAAGGCAATAAGAGCTTTACCTTGTGCAGAAAGTCTCCTGTAAAATGTAACAGTGTAATAGAAGTACTAAAGACATAGATTAGCCATTCTTCACAGATAGATAGATATAGATGTGTGTGTATATATATATATATATATATATATATATATATATATATATATATATATTGTGAGGTAGCGGCGTTGCTTGGGCAAAAACGTGAGGCAGCCTCGTGTTCACACCAATAGTCTATTTATTGTTGCAGCATAAATAGATCCAATTTCCCACAATCAAAGTCTCTTCCGGATCACAGCCGGTGCATATAGACAAACCCTTGGTATAAAAAGTCTTGTTACCTTAGGACCCCGTTAACCACAGGGGTCTTGTTAAGATTCTCCTAGGCTCACACTCTTGGCCTGTGTTCACTCCACACACAGCCAGCTCAGCTCACACAGCATGTGGTAGCTTCATCAAGCCTGGCTCTCAACTGAGACACACCCTGATGTGCTTTGCCAGATTTAAACGAAAATGCTGGACATGAGGATTGCTACAAAACCTGGACTGGGAGGAGGGATCTGTCTCCCTGTCACCCTTTGTGCTATACTCCCCGTAATAGCTATAGCAAACTCAGAGGGTTTCCAGACACATTCTGGGGGACACATAGCGGTCTTCAAATATTACCCCTGTCACTGCCTGCCTCACAATATATATATATATATCTATATATATAATTGCCTTATTCTGTCTGTCTGTCTGTCTGTCATGCTCCAAAATTGTGTCCTTACGGTGACACAAAGCTGATTAGCCGCTGGGCTCGCCATGGCCCCGCCCCCCCACACGGATTGGCCTCTCGCCCCGGCTCTCTGCAGGGCCCGCCCCCCTCATGCAATGCACGCTCGCTCTGGCCCAACTGACACGGAGCTCCGACTCCCAGGTGAGTACACACACACACATCAGATCACACTCACTCTCACACATCACATCCACACACTCACAACATCCTGGGATATCGCAGACATAACCTTGCGATGCTGGGATCTTGACGGAGCCCGTGAACGCTGGTAACCATTATACACATCGGGTAACTAAGGTCCCTTGGTTACCCGATGTGTATCATAGTTACCAGTGTACACCGGCTCCGTCACGATCCCAGCAGCGCCAGACATAACCTTGCGATGCTGGGATCTTGACGGAGGCCGTGAACGCTGGTAACCATTATACACATCGGGTAACTAAGGTCCCTTGGTTACCCGATGTGTATCATAGTTACCAGTGTACACCGGCTCACACTCACTCTCACACACACCTCACACACACATCACATCGCATCCACATACTCACAGCATCCGGAGATATCGCTTGCTTCTCAGCCTCGATACTGTGCTGTTGTGACCTTCCAGGACCTGCCGGAGGATCACATGGCCAGAAGCATGTGGTATCTCCGGATGTTGTGAGTGTGAGCGTGGATGTGCGATATCGTCAGTGTGTGTGTGTGAGTGTATGCGATCGGGTGTGTGTGAGTGTATGCGATCGGATCTGTGAGTGTCGGCAGAGGAGCACGGCGTGCTGGAGGAGGCTGGGAGGAGAGAGGCTGATCTTGGGGAAGGCTGGGAGGGGGAGGCTGATGCTGGGGGAGACTGGGAGGGGAAGGCTGATGCTGAGAGAGGCTGGGAGGGGGAGGCTGGGAAGAGAGAGGCTGATCCTGGGGAAGGCTGGGAGGGGGAGGCTGATGCTGGGGGAATCTGGAAGGAGAGAGGCTGATGCTGGGGGAGGCTGGCAGGAGAGAGGCTGATGCTGGGGAAGGCTGATGCTGAGGGAGGCTGGGAGGAGGGAGGCTGGGAGGAGAGAGGCTGATCCTGGGGAAGGCTGGGAGGGGGAAGCTGATGCTGGAAGGAGAGAGGCTGATGCTGGGGGAGGCTGGGAGGAGAGAGGGGCTGCTGCTGGGGGAGGCTGATGCTGGGGGAGGCTGGGAGGGGGAGGCTGATGCTGGGGGAGGCTGGGAGGAGAGAGGCTGATGCTGGGGGAGGCTGATGCTGGGGGAGGCTGGAAGGAGAGAGGCTGATGCTGGGGGAGGCTGATGCTGGGGGAGGCTGATGCATGGGGAGGCTGGGAGGAGAGAGGCTGATGCTGGGGGAGGCTGATGCTGGGGGAGGCTGGAAGGAGAGAGGCTGATGCTGGGGGAGGCTGATGCTGGGGGAGGCTGGGAGGAGGGAGCCTGGGAGGAGAGAGGCTGATGCTGGGGGAGGCTGATGCTGGGGGAGGCTGGGAGGAGAGAGGCTGATGCTGGGGGAGGTTGATGCTGGGGGAGGCTGGGAGGGGGAGGCTGATGCTGGGGGAGGCTGGGAGCACGATGGGGGGTGCGCAGCATGGGGGATGGAGCACGTTTGGGAGTGCGCAGCATGGCGGATGGAGCACGTTTGGGACTGCGCAGCATGGCGGATGGACCACGTTTGGGAGTGCGCAGCATGGCGGATGGAGCATGTTTGGGAGTGCGCAGCATGGCGGATGGAGCACGTTTGGGAGTGCGCAGCATGGCGGATGGAGCACGTTTGGGAGTGCGCAGCATGGCGGATGGAGCACGTTTGGGAGTGCGCAGCATGGCGGATGGAACACGTTTGGGACTGCGCAGCATGGCGGATGAACCACGTTTGGGAGTGCGCAGCATGGCGGATGGAGCATGTTTGGGAGTGCGCAGCATGGCGGATGGAGCACGTTTGGGAGTGTGCAGCATGGCGGATGGAGCACGTTTGGGAGTGCGCAGCATGGTGGATGGAGCATGTTTGGGAGTGCGCAGCATGAAGGATGGAGCACATTTGGGAGTGTGCAGCATGGTGGATGGAGCACGTTTGGGAGTGCGCAGCATGGTGGATGGAGCACGTTTGGGAGTGAGCAGCATGGCGGATGGACTACGTTTGGGAGTGCGCAGCATGGCGGATGGAGCACGTTTGGGAGTGCGCAGCATGGCGGATGGAGCACGATTGGGGGTGTGCAGCATGGGGGATGGAGCACGATGGGAGGTGCACACCTCCCCCCAACACACACACACAATACACCACACACACACTGGGAACCACAAACACCGCCGTACACAGACACCCACACACACAGACAACGCTGCACACACACAACACCCAACACACAAACACCGCGGCATACATAAATATACGCACATACCACGCAACACACACACATTGCACAAAACATACCTCCCCCCAAAACACACCACACCCACACAAACCGCGCAACACACACACACAACGCTACAGACACACAGCGCTCCACAAACAATGCAACACACGCAACACACATACAACACCGCTCTCACCCCCCGTCACACCCAGACAACACCCAGAACATGTACAGCGCCCTACACAAACACTTGGTAACTACACACAACAACATATATATATATATATATATATATATAACAAAAATCATACATTAACTACACAATACGTAAATTCTAGAATACCCGATGCGTAGAATCGGGCCACCTTCTAGTATATATATATATATATATATATATATATAAACAAACCTGCAATTTTCACACTGTCAACTTGGAGTACAATTAAGGCCGCTTTACACGCTACAAGATCGCTAAAGCGATGTCGTTGGGGTCACGGAATTTGTGACGCACATCCGGCCGCTTTAGCGATGTCGTGTGTGACACCTATGAGCGATTTTGAATCGTCGCAAAAACGTTCAAAATCGCTAATCGGTGACATGCCCCCCTCTTCCCAATTATCGTTGCAGCTGCAGTAACGATGTTGTTTGTCGTTCCTGCGGCAGCACATATCGCTATGTGTGACGCCACTGGAACGACAAACATCTCCTTACCTGCGTCCACCGGAAAAAGGAGGAAGGAAGGAGGTGGGCCAGTCGCTCATCTCCTCCTCTCTTTTTCTATTGGGCGGCGGTTCAGTGACGCTGCTGTGACGTCGCTGTGACGCTGAACGAACCGTCCCCTCAGAAAGGAGGCAGTTCACCGGTCACAGCGACGTCGCAGAGCAGGTAAGTGCACGTGACGCTGCCGTAGCAATAATGTTCGCTACGGCAGCGATCACCACATATCGTGCCACCAACGGGGGCGGGTGCTATCGCACGCGACATCGCTAGCCGATGCTAGCAATGTCGCAGCATGTAAAGCGGCCTTTAGACTGAGCCCTCCTGTTCAGTTTTCAGTAGTCTCATTATCATGACAGACAGGATTGCTGTGAATATTAACATTTCTATAGACATTGAGTAACACTGGTTGCACCATTGACAATAGGTCATGGTCACAGCTCTCTACCCTTCTTTCCTTCACAATTCCCTTTTCTTATATCAGAGAATGATCATTAAATACTTTAGTAGGGTCTCATTTAATCTATTGTTGCTAATTTTTTTGTGCCCAACAGGAAATTGGAGTCTTAACACCTAATAGGGTTATTCCCATCTCCAAGATCCTATTCCAGTATATAGTAGGTGTAAAAATAAAAATAATAGCAAATACCTCCAATTAGAAATGTTGTATAGTTCTCCTGATAAGCTATGTCACTTACCTCATTTGCAGGGCACTACAGTAGCTTAAGTATCCATGATAATGACCAAATATAAAATGACAGTTAGTTGTCATAACCATGGATACCTAAGCTACTGTATTGGCCTGCACATGAGGTAAGTGACGAGGCTAATCAGGAGAACGATACATTTCTAATTAAAGGTATTTGCTAATATTATTATTATTATTATTATTATTATTATTATTATACCTACTGCGTATTGTGATTGATATCAGTTACATTTGTCTTTTTTCTGGATCACTTATCGAAGAATAAAAAGACACTTTTGAAATCCATAATAAATCAGTAAGATTTTAATTGATTTACAGTACTGGTCAAAAGTTTGGATACACCTGATCATTCAATGGTTTTCTTTCTTATTGGAATGTACTCCTTGTAGATTCTGACTGAAGGCAAAACCCCGAAGACAGGTATAAGGAAATAATAAGTCAGGAATCACGTGAGAAACCAGAATATGTATTAAAGCTTATATTTTCCAAAGTGTCCTCCATTTATTTTGGTGACCGTTTTACAGCCCCTGGCATTCTCTCAGTCAGCTTCATCAGGCAGTCACTTGGAATGGCTTTTAGGTCATTGTCGTGTTGTGACAGAATTGATGATCCCACTAATTTCAAACCAGATGGGATGACCTATCTTTGCAGATTACTATTGTCGCCATGTTGGATAAATGTGTGTTGAATTTTGAATAAAGCTTCAAGTGTAACCAGAAAAGCACCTCCACACCATCAGCATTCCCCATCATGTTTCGTGGTGTGCACCAAACATGGAGAAAGCATACTCTCACTTTTTCTGCATTTCACAAAGACATGGCGGTTGGAACCGAAAATATCAAAATTTGACTCATCAAACCACAGCACAGATTTCAAATGATCTAATGTCCAGTCCTTGAGGTGCTTGTTCCAAGCAAGTCTCTTCTTCTTTTTTGCGAACTTTACTAGTAACTTCTTCTTATAGATGCCTGATACATGTCCCCTTTGTAATTGTAAAGTGCTGTGGATTATGTTGGTGCTATATAATTAAAAATTCTTATTATTATTCTTTAATGCAATTCAGCCATAAAAGCCTACATTTCACTGTCTCCTTTGTACTGTGGTTGATTAGGCAATTTCCACTCGCTGTCTGTGAATTATTTGCTACAGGTTGTTGTCTCAGGTGTGGTCAATTTGCGGTTTCTGAGGCTAGTAACTCTAATGAGCTTATCCTCTGCAGCAGAGGTCATCCTTCATATTCCTTTCCTGAGTTGGTTCTCATGAGAGCCAGTTTCATCATAGCAATTGGTTTTCATGACTGCACTTGAGGTTAATTTAAAGGTTCTAGCAATTTTCCGGATTGGCTCAGCATTTTATGGAACTGTGTACCAACTCTGCCTCTGCAAAAAACACACATGATGGTCACAATCACTTCCTGAATTCAGGTGATTCCTCAATCAAACCTCTTGATGAGGCATATCTGTCACGTGGAAGCCGTTCCAATTGACTGTCTGATGAAGCTGCTCGAGAGAATGGCAATGACATGTAAAGCTGTCCTCAGAGTAAAAGAGGGGTACTTTGAGGAAAATAAGGTTTAACACATTCTGATTTGTTCACACATTACTCCTTGTTTCCATTCATGTTCTCTTGCAGATTTACTGCCTTCAGTCTGAATTTACAATACGCACATTCCAATAAGAGCAAGGATAACCTCTGCTAAAGCTAGCCTCTCTGAATGATACTGGGGAAACGCTAACTATTCAGTTACCGCATGTAATACAAGTGACTTCTAGTGTGTGGTCCTGCTTTACAGGATGCTTTCTGACATCACAGTCCTGGTTTGTGACCTACAGCACTTATGGAACTGTGGCTACAATCAAGTAGTATGATAGCTGGGACATGGCACATTTCAGCTATTCCAATATATGCTATATGTATGAGGTTAATTTAGGGGATTGAATATTTTGTTGGTTATCATTGCCAGCTTTCTTTTATGAGGATAGACCTACATTTCACTGTGACATTATGGTCTTTTTATAGATTGGTTGATATATAGACCCATAGACACCTTGTTCAGAGTTTTGCATGTTTTATACAGAGGAGTTCTGACTTTAGAAGTGTCTATTTTATAGATTAATCAAAGGCCATTTGAATAGCCAGAAAAGAACTTGCACATCTCTTATTGAGTGGTCACTGGCTCCGTGTATTAAGGTTACTTTGTATCTCATCACTTAGCTCTTTATTAATATTTGGATGGCTTCAGCTATTAACATTATGTGCACCGTCATCAATTATTGCCGTGCCAATAAGAAGTATAGCCAATGTTTTAACCTTTGCATTGCTGCCATCATTAAGTTCATAGTGGACTCACTTCAAAGAGTCTCTCAAACAGTACATAAATAATGAAGATTTGAGAGGAGTGAAACGATTTTCTGGACCCTTAAGCAGCCAGGTTATTATTCTGTGGCTGCTTGACGGGAGCCTGCGAGCCTCCTCCTTCCTTCCGGCATCCATTGCTTCTATGTTTGATCAGAATGGCACAAAGTCATTGTTGCTGCGTGGCGCATACATACGACATCATGCCGGCGGGAAAGAGGAGGCTCGCAGAACTCCCCTCCGGCTGTTGATCTGGTCACTGGACCATAATAATGCAAATGTATCACTTATCTCTACTGTAGATAGATCAACTTATTTGTTTATTGAACTTTTTAACATCTTTACTATATTATTCTTTGTGACTTTTAAAATAGGAATAATGCTTTTACAGAGATTAATAAAAATGACTTGCTTCTTAGTTCAATGTTGTTGTAATTTAGCTTCTGCCATTTTTCTTCCCACTTTACTTATGGTTAATTCACAGTGCCACAGTATGTAGTCGCACAGACTATATATTATTATATATTATATATATTATATATATATATATATGTGTATAGATATATATATATATATATATATATATATATATGTATATATGTGTATATATATATATATATATATATGTATGTATATATATATATATGTATGTATATATATATATATGTATGTATGTGTATATATATATATGTATGTATGTGTATATATATATATGTGTGTATGTATATATATATATATATATGTATGTATGTGTATATATATATATGTGTGTGTGTATGTATATATATATATATGTATGTATGTGTATATATATATATGTGTGTATGTATATATATATATATGTATGTATGTGTATATATATATATGTGTGTATGTGTATATATATATATATATATATGTGTGTGTGTGTATATATATATATATATATATATATATATATGTGTGTATATATATATATATATATATATATATATGTGTGTATATACAGTGCCTACAAGTAGTATTCAACCCCCTGCAGATTTAGCGGGTTTACACATTCGGAATTAACTTGGCATTGTGACATTTGGACTGTAGATCAGCCTGGAAATGTGAAATACACTGCAGCAAGAAAGAATGTTATTTCTTTTTTTATTTTTTTTTAAAATTGTGAAAAGTTTATTCAGAGGGTCATTTATTATTCAACCCCTCAAACCACAAGAATTCTGTTTGGTTCCCCTAAAGTATTAAGAAGTATTTCAGGCACAAAGAACAATGAGCTTCACATGTTTGGATTAATTATCTCTTTTTCCAGCCTTTTCTGACTAATTAAGACCCTCCCCAAACTTGTGAACAGCACTCATACATGGTCAACATGGGAAAGACAAAGGAGCATTCCAAGGCCATCAGAGACAAGATCGTGGAGGGTCACAAGGCTGGCAAGGGGTACAAAACCCTTTCCAAGGAGTAGGGCCTACCTGTCTCCACTGTTGGGAGCATCATCCGGAAGTGGAAGGCTTATGGAACTACTGTTAGCCTTCCACGGCCTGGACAGCCTTTGAAAGTTTCCTCCCGTGCCGAGGCCAGGCTTGTCCGAAGAGTCAAGGCTAACCCAAGGACAACAAGGAAGGAGCTCCGGGAAGATCTCATGGCAGTGGAGACATTGGTTTCAGTCAATACCATAAGTAACGTACTCCACCGCAATGGTCTCCATTCCAGACGAGCCCGTAAGGTACCTTTACTTTCAAAGCGTCATGTCAAGGCTCGTCTACAGTTTGCTTATGATCACTTGGAGGACTCTGAGACAGACTGGTTCAAGGTTCTCTGGTCTGATGAGACCAAGATCGAGATCTTTGGTGCCAACCACACACGTGACGTTTGGAGACTGGATGGCACTGCATACGACCCCAAGAATACCATCCCTACAGTCAAGCATGGTGGTGGCAGCATCATGCTGTGGGGCTGTTTCTCAGCCAAGGGGCCTGGCCATCTGGTCCGCATCCATGGGAAGATGGATAGCACGGCCTACCTGGAGATTTTGGCCAAGAACCTCCGCTCCTCCTTCAAGGATCTTAAGATGGGTTGTCATTTCATCTTCCAACAAGACAACGACCCAAAGCACACAGCCAAGAAAACCAAGGCCTGGTTCAAGAGGGAAAAAATCAAGGTGCTGCAGTGGCCTAGTCAGTCTCCTGACCTTAACCCAATTGAAAACTTGTGGAAGGAGCTCAAGATTAAAGTCCACATGAGACACCCAAAGAACCTAGATAACTTGGAGAAGATCTGCATGGAGGAGTGGGCCAAGATAACTCCAGAGACCTGTGCCGGCCTGATCAGGTCTTATAAAAGACTATTATTAGCTGTAATTGCAAACAAGGGTTATTCCACAAAATATTAAACCTAGGGGTTGAATAATAATTGACCCACACTTTTATGTTGAAAAGTTATTAAAATTTAACTGAGCAACATAACTTGTTGGTTTGTAAGATTTATGCATCTGTTAATAAATCCTGCTCTTGTTCGAAGTTTGCAGGCTCTAACTTATTTGCTTCTTATCAAACCTGCTAAATCTGCAGGGGGTTGAATACTACTTGTAGGCACTGTGTGTATATATATGTGTATATATATATGTATATATATATATATATATATATATATATATATATATACATATATATATATATATACATATATATATATATATATATATATATATATATATGTATATATATATATATATATATATATATATATATATATATATATATATACATATATGGTAATGTTGCACTCCGCACATGGGAGTTTTACTTGCTGGCGGCGATACAAGGTAGCATAGGGAACACGGTCTCATTATAAATCCAGCTGTTTATTTACTTACTCCAAGCATAAATTGTACACTGGCAGCACAAATGAGCCTTCCTTCGGAAACCAAAACAACAAGCGGTCTACTGACCATTTTAAGAGTGGCTCTACCCCACAGGTTTCACTAACCCCAGTCAGGTTTTGTCCACGGCTACCAGTCCGTTACTCCGAGAGGTTTTTGTCCCTCTTTACTGAGTCCCGCAGCCTCTTGCCCACCCTCAGAAGCTGCTTCTCAGACACCTGGACACCACACAGTCCTCTAGCTCCTGCCAGTGTTCTCACTCTTTCTCTAAGAGCCTTCTCAGACTCCCAGTCTCTGTCAGTCTAGGGCAGTGGTTCCCAAACTCCAGTCCTCACAACCCCCAACAGGTCATGTTTTCAGGATTTCCTTAATATAGCACAGGTGATGCCTTAATAATGATTTCATCACCTGTTCGATAGTAAGGAAATCCTGAAAACATGACTTGTTGGGGGACATGAGGACTGGAGTTTGAGAAACACTGGTCTAGAGCAACTGTCACGTAGACTGCTGTAAACACATTCTGCCATGTGCCAAACACTGACTCCATTACATGGCATGTTGCCTCTCCTCTGACACACCCATGGGCGGGGTATGTAAGTGGCCTGACACAGTGAACATCATAATACAAAGCTGTGGCACTACAAGTACCACAACAGAGCTAAAGGCTTACACCACTTTGTTGGTTCATACCGTCCATTAATAATATCACTGGTCTCCTTCTTACAAAACTATGCCTAAAGAAAAAACTGATAAACTGCCTGCTGTTCCAGCCTTTCCACTGCTGCTCCTCAGTCTTACTTTTCTGTTGAGAGGTTTTCACATACTACCTTTGGAAGTGCTGCAGCAGGAGACCGCATTGAAGCAGACCAGTAAACAAAAACTGTGAGGAGCTTTGTTTTTTATTCATGTTGGTTTTATCAGGTGAGTAAATGTTTATGATTTCATTGCACTTCCATTCCTTTGGCTCAATTTTTACAATCTTGGAAAAGTCCTTTTGGCGTGTCCCCGCACAATCCTGATGACACTTTTTTCTACATGCAGAGTCATCCCTCCTGTGGAGACACTTGTTTTTAGCGGGAGAGCACAGCGGTCCGTGCTCACGATCAGGAGTCTGTGCCCTGAAGAATTTCAGACTTTCGTTATGTTTTCACGCCTGAGAACACACGCATCTCCGCAAGCATAAATTGACAAGCGGTGGCTTGGATTACCGCAAGTGAGTTGTTTTCTATAAATCCCATCCACTGTGCTTGTACTGTACAATGCACTGTTTTGGGCACAGCGGAAATGCACTGCGTCCAAAACACAGCTAACACTGATCGTGAGAACCCGGCCTTAAATTTCTGAGTTCAACTTGTAAAGCTAATGTTCCTCTACTTCCTCCTCATCATCATTAATGCAGGGATTCCAGGACCTTACTGAGTTTTATACAGGTTTTGTTCACGCCGGGAGGATGTTTTCAGCCTACGCCTTGGTCAACTTGATTTTTTGCCTGTGTTGATTTTTGCTTCTCAAACTGTGAGACACCGACTACATAGTACTTTCCCAGGCTCCACCAGTCTCTGACTTCCCAGTGTCCTGTCGACAGCGCTGCAGCCAATCACATGGAAACACAAAAAGCAATAGAATAAAGCTGAAAGGGAGAATATACAGATTAGATATTAGAAAACACTTTTTGACAGGGTGATCAATGAGTGGAACAGGCTGCCACGAGAGGTGGTGAGTTCTCCTTCAGTGGAAGTCTTCATGCAGAAGTTGGACAGACATCTGTCTGAGATGGTTTAGTGAATCCTGCATTGAGCAGGGGGTTGGACACGATGACCCTGGAGGTCCCTTCCAGCTCTAACGTTCTGTGATTCTCTGATTCAATCAGTGAGCTCACTGGCTCATGAACAGCTTGTGCCGTCTACTCAGGCAGAGCAGCTGAGCTCACTTACTGACACCAGGCGCAGCAGTGGAAACTTAGTGCTGGACTAAAAAACTAAATTACTTCCGATGCATATGATTACAAAATCTTTTCAATAAATAAACATTAAATCATTACAAACATTCAGGCCATGTGGGAATCTCGCATTTAATTTCATGTTCCACAACGCTTCATTCCTAAGTAAAACTTTTCCACCATCTTTTCCCCATTTGGGTTTATTAACCCTTTACAGAATAAAAAAACAAAACAAACAAATTACTTTGAATTACCTGTATGTGTCTCTGAAAAATGTTTACACCAGAGGTATTATCCACTACTTGGACAACCAAATAAGCCTATACTCTTCTTTGGTGTGGCTGTGGTTTCAGCGATGTCTGAAATCGCGTTCCCGGGCCCATGTGACAATGTTATGACACACAGACCCCGCAACCAATCAGCACCGACTTCCTTCTCCCCACATTTGGACACTTGAGCAGGACGTCAGCGCTGCACTTACATCCTGCTGAAATGTCTGAAGGCAGGGGAGACAGACGCCGGGTGCTGATTGGTCACGGGGCTCAGGTGTCATAACAATGTCACGTGGGCCCTGGAAATGCGACTTCAGACATCACTGGCTGCACTCGAGATGAATATAGGTTTATTTATTTTTACTGGGGCGAATATGGGGAATGATAAACGGTTGTCCAAGTTGTAGACATCCTCTTTAATATCTGCGATTATACTATGTAACTTCCTAGAGTGCATCTAATGTACATCAAATTGTATTGTGTGCATATGATCACATAAACAACATGTGAAGTGCCACCGGTGATAAATGAGATATTGTAAAATACCTTAGAATAATTTATATTTTAGTGTTAGTTTTGATAGTACATCTGCTCACAGTATATTTAATACCTGCACATTTACAAAAATCCTGTTTGAGACTATCGTGTTTTCTTATAGCAATTAGATTTATTGCTCTTGTAGAGGCTAGGGGACAAACCACTCCTCTGAACAGGGTTTACTTTTTTTTAACTGATAAACCCTTTTCTGTGCCTACGGGAGCTCGCACCTGTGGATATATCCGCAGGTTTCCCGCAGCAGCTCCCGGAATCCGCAGCTCTACATAGCTGCGGGATTCCAGCGATATAGCTGCGGAAAACCTGCGGACATTCATGCGACCAACCTGCGGAAGTCCCGGCCTCTATCTCCATAGGGGAGGTCCGGGAGTTCCACAGGAATAATTGACATGCAGTTATGTGCGACTGCGGGACATCCACAGCATAATTCCACAGCCGCACATACCACAGCATGGACACAGACACTCCCTATGTCCCATAGGATAACATGGGGAGTGTCTGTACTTGCTGAAACCTGCGGATTTATCTAGAAAATCCAGATAAATCCACAGGTTTTCCGCGGCAAAATCCGCAGGTGCGAACTCCCATGGGCACATTTGATTTCATTTTAATGGTAAAAAAAATCCTGGAAAAACAATGTCATTGTACATTGTAAAAGTGTTCTCCCATTCTAGGTTTTCGGCCCTTATCCAGAAGTGTCTGACAGGTCCCGGTCTTATTTTTAGAACCTCACTCATTAGGGGAGTAGGGTTAAATCAATTCCAGAGGCCAAATACTGGCCACTTCATGCAGCACTTGGTTCTTGACATAGTTATATATATATTTCAATGGAGAGGGCACTGCAGAATCATGTTTACCAGACCTCTTTTTTTTTTCCCCGAAGGTAAGAATACCAGAGGTGTTGACCCACAGCTAAGATAACATTACACTTTTAACTTTTAGATCTAGAATAATATAAAGTAGATATAACCTGGAATAAAAAAAAACATGCATATAAAAACTGCAACAAATAAATAAATAGTAACATAGGGTACATAGTTTACACTTTTTTTTTTTATTAGGATAGTGTGAAAGCCAGTCTACTTCAACAATGTGTACCGTCTACCCATGGAAAGCTGCGAAGTTAAGGTATACACCCAAATTGGTGGCCACACCACCAAGTGTACCGAGTACAAGAAACTGAAGCAAATCCAAAATCGAAGGCCTACACTCCTGTTAGTATGTCTAATGTGTAGGTGCACATATATATTGTGCCATTATAGGGAATCGGTCAGTATGGTCAACTTTCTGCGATCAAATGTCTTGTTCGAGAGAAATACACATTTTTCTCAATATGTAAATTAACAGTTAAGATCTATCTATGGGCCAGACACAGATGACTGTGAGATTTTGCCTTCACAGCTTATTTTAAATGAAAGGTGGCATTACCAGTGTGAGATGTGTAGATTAGGACAGCAGACTGTCAGTTATTACATGTCTGACTCTGGTAACTCCCCTTTCATTGAAAATAAGCTCTTAAGGGGGTTTTACACGCAGCGATATTGCTAGTGATATCGCTGTTGAAAGCACCCGCCCCCGTCGTTTGTGCATTACGAGCAAATTGCTGCCTGTGGCGCAGAAAATCGTTTGGAGCCATCACACGTACTTGCCTTGCTAGCGACGTCGTTGTTGCCGGCGAACCGCCTCCTTTCTAAGTGGGCGGTTCGTGCGGCGTCACAGCGGCGTCACTAAGCGGCCGCCCAATAGAAGCAGAGGGGCGGAGATGAGCGGGACGTAACATCCCGCCCATCTCCTTCATTCCACATTGCCGGTGGCCACAGGTAGGCTGCAGGTCGTCCTTCCCGAGGTGTCACACGTAGCGATGTGTGCTGCCTCGGGAACGACAAACAACCTGCTTGCTCAACAATCAACAATTTTTTAAAAAGGAACGACGTGTCAACGATGGACGATTAGGTGAGTATTTTCCATTGTTAACGGTCGTTCCTTGCTGTCACATGCAACGACGTCGCTAACGATGCCGGATGTGCGTCACGGAATCCGTGACCCCGGCGATATCATTAGATCAGTCGTTGCGTGTAACGGGGCCTTTATCTTAACAGTTCTTTATATATTAAGGCTTTAACCCTTTCAACCCGATTGTCTGCACATATAGAAGTCTTAGGATGACAGATTATACATATACTTCAATGGGGAGGGCAGTGCAGAACAGGGTTCACCAGGCTCCATTCTTCCAGAAGATAAGGGTTTCAGAGTTGTAACCTGCACCTATCCATCATTTATGGTGCATTTCATAAAAAGCTTAGATTAACCTCTTAACCTTTTTATCGAGACTAGTATCAAGTATACATAAAATATTATAATGAAGGCTTATACCCCCAGCCCATTGTCATCGACTGGTGGGATTTCCATGTGTTCTCTTAATGTATGATTCTGAATATTGTTTTGCCACAACCAGTCATTGTAGGTTTTCTACAGCAGCGATGTTTTTGCCATGCATCAGAACAATTTTCATGCCTCACTCAATTTCTAATGTAAATTAGTAGGAACATTGGTTATCCATTTGAGAAATTGAGTTGGTTTAAAAATAAAAATGCACTTATGGTGTGTGGTGCTTTGTGTATCATCCAGGGAGTGTTTTTCTGTTTATCTGTCACTTACATTAGAAGAAGCAGTCACTGGCTGCAGGTGACATTAAATATTAACCATTAACCTCAATTCCTTTACTGACCAAACATAGTAGAGAAAGTTCTGCTGGCTGCGTGCCCTGCGAGCGTTCACAGTCGGGGAGCAGCACGCGGAGTTGTCTCACTGGTGTAACCCTGTGTGTGTCTACGGGTGACTTTATGCCTCTCATCCATCATAAACCCTCGTTTTACATTGGAGATGTCACATTTACGTCTCAAGACCACTTGCTAAAAGCAAAAGGCAACACATTTAAATATTAATTTGTATCACTGACATAGTCCTTGTTGATCTGCTGCCACACTGTTTTATATTCCTGCCTTACGTGAGCTGCAGACATTAGAGGAGGGGAAAATTCCCCATCATTTGCACAATTACCAAAAATGTATTATGAGAAGGATCACAGATAGGGTAGAGCAACCCAAAAATAGGTAAAAATAAATGAAGGGTAATAACTTGTTTGACAGTGATATGACACTTTGATACAATGTAAAGTAGTCAGTGTACATATTGTATAACAGTGTAAATTTGGTGTTCCCTATAAGCTCAACACACAGCCACTAATATCTAAACCACTGGCAACAAATGTGAGTACACCATCAGTGAAAATGGCCAAATTGTGCCCAATGTGTCAATATTTTATGTGGCCACCATTATTTTCAAGCCCTTAACTCTCTTGGGCATGGAGTTCACTAGAGCTTCACAGAAGCCACTGGAATCCTCTTCCATCCTGCATGATGACATCACAGCTGGTGGATGTTACAGACCTTGCTCTCCTTCCCCTTCAATTTGAGGACACCCTACAAATCTCAATAGGGTTAAAATCTAGAGACATGCTTGGCCAGTCCAGAACCTTTTGCCATCAGTTTCTTTAGCAAGACAGTGGTAGTCTTGGAGATGTGTTTGGAGTCATTATGCTCTAATACTGCCCTGTGACCCAATTTTTGAACAAAGGGGATCATGATCTGCTTCAGTATGTCACAGTACATGTTGGCATTAATGGTTCCCTCAATGTACTGTAGCTCCCCACAGCCGGTAGCCCTCATGGAGCCCCAAAGTATGACACTCCCACCATTATACTTGACTGGAGACAAGACACACGTGTCTTTGTATTCCTCACTTGGCTGATGCCACATACGCTTGACACCATCTAAATCAAATAAGTTTATCTTGATCTCATCAGACCACAGGACATGGTTCCAGTAATCCAGGTCTTTAATCAGATTGTCTTCCGCAAACTGTTTGCGGGCTTTGTTGTGCATCATCTTTAGAGGCTTCCTTAAGGGGTGTATGCATGCGGGGTGTTGCATGCATGCCATCTCTTGCTAAGTGCCATCATTGCGAAGTGCTGGGCAGTTACCTCAATGGCAGTTAGTCAGGGCAGGAGTCTGCAGGTAAATTACTCTTTGACACCATCTGTTTTAACCTTGACTATTATTTCACTCTCTATCATCCTATGTGCTTTTTCTGTTCACTTTCACCGCCCTGTCCCCCCTCCATCACCACTCATCCACATCAGCCCCTCTCTCCTCCCCTCTCCTATGTACAGCTCCCAGGCTCTTTTCACCTATCTTAATAATCTGATTCAATCAAGCTCCAGGGACTTCCAAAAAAAAAGCCATGCCACAAGTCCAAAAACCATCTGACCTTTCTCCTTCTACTCCTACTTCTTTCAGGTGATATCTCTCCTAATCCCGGCCCACCCCAGGCTAACTTTACCCCCTCCCCCACCTCCCATAGAAACCCTGATAATATTATTAACATTCCCTGTACACCCTCACTTCCCTCTTTTAATTGTGCTCTCTGGAATCCACGGTCTGTATGTAACAAGCTTCCTTACATCCACAACCTCTTTCTCAATAACTCTCTTAACTTACTAGGCCTAACTGAAACCTGGATTCAGGATTCTGATACTACTTCCCCTGCTGCCATCTCTCATGGTGGTTTACACTTTTCCCATTCACCAAGACCTGGAAACAGACATGGTGGTGGAGTCGGCTTACTCCTGTCCCCACAATGCACTTTCCAGGTCATCCCCCCAGCTCCATCACTCTCATTCCTATCCTTTGAGGTCCACACCATCAGGCTCTTCCATCCCCTCTCCCTCAGAGTAGCTGTCATATACCGTCCACCAGGCTCACCCACCCAGTTCCTTGACCACTTTTCAGCCTGGCTGCCACACTTCATGTCCTCAGAGTTACCAACCCTCATCCTAGGAGACTTTAACATCCCCATGAACAGCCCCCTCTCCCCATCTGCATCCCAGCTGCTATCTCTCACCACCTCTCTTGGCCTCTCACAGCTCTCATCCTCTGAGACACATGAAGATGGTAACACCCTTGACCTGGTCTTTATCCGCCTCTGCTCAATCTCTCACTTTGACAACTCACCTCTTCCCCTCTCTGACCACAACATCCTCTCCTTCAAGCTCACAAACCCTCGTCCGCCCCAGCACACTCCCACCAATCACACATTCAGAAACCTACAGGCCATCGATTCTCAGACACTTTCAGACTCTTTACACGCATCACTGTCCCCTATATCCTCACTTTCCTGTCCTGATCTGGCTGTAAAGCACTACAATGACACACTCAGGACTACGCTAGACCAAGTAGCACCCCTCACCCTCAGAAAGACCAAACACAGAGTAAAACAGTCCTGGCTCACATCCCAAACTCTACTTCTTCAGCGATGCTCCAGGAGCGCCGAACGCCTATGGAGGAAAACCCGCACACCAGAAAACTTCATCCACTACAAGTTCATGTTAAGGACCTATAACTATTCCCTTCACCTCGCCAAACAGACCTACTTCACCACCCTTATTTCCTCACTTACCAACAATCCAAAAAAACTCTTTGACACCTTTCACTCCCTCCTCAGTCCCAAAGTACAGACCCCTGTCACAGCCCTTCATGCTGATGACCTGGCCTCGCATTTCACAGAGAAAATTAAAAACATCCGCCAAGAGATCAGCTCCCAGCCACCAAGCCCTGTGAATCCCATCCCTCCCCATATCCCATCCAGCTCACTCTCCACATTTGACCCAGTCACAGAGGAGGAAGTCTCCAGGCTCCTATCCTCCTCTCGTCCTACAACTTGCCCTACTGATCCCTTCCCCACACCTCTACTCCAGTCCCTCTCTCCGTTTGTCGCCACTCACCTAACTAAAATCTTCAATCTCTCTCTCTCTTCGGGTATCTTCCCCTCCTCCCTCAAACACTCTATCATTACTCCATTATTAAAAAAACCTTCTCTCGATCCGTCCTGCACAAGCAACTACAGACCAGTCTCTAATCTCCCCTTCATCTCCAAACTCTTGGAGCGCCTGGTCTACTCTCGTCTCACCCGCTACCTTTCCACTCACTCTCTTCTAGATCCTTTACAGTCTGGCTTCCGCCCTTTACACTCAACAGAAACTGCCCTTGTCAAAGTGACCAATGACCTATTGACAGCAAAACGTAATGGTGACCACTCTCTGCTTATTCTTCTTGACCTTTCTGCTGCCTTTGACACTGTTGACCACCATCTCCTTCTCTCTATGCTCCATTCTATTGGCCTAAAGGACACTGTGCTTTCCTGGTTCTCATCCTATCTTTCTGGCCGCTCATTCAGTGTATCATTTGCTGGCTCCACATCTTCTCCTCTTCCTCTCACTGTTGGGGTCCCTCAAGGTTCAGTCCTTGGCCCTCTTCTTTTCTCCCTCTACACTGCCCCAATTGGTCAGACCATCAGCAGATTTGTCTTTCAGTACCATCTTTATGCTGATGACACACAGCTATACACCTCCTCCCCTGAGCTCACCCCCGCTGTACTACAGAACACAAGTGACTGCCTGACTGCAGTTTGCAACATCATGTCTGCTCTCTATCTGAAACTTAACCTTTCCAAAACTGAACTTCTTCTTTTCCCTCCATCTTCCAACTTTCCTCAACCTGACATCTCCCTCTCTGTGTGTGGCACAACGATAAGTCCTAGGCCGCAAGCCCGCTGCCTGGGGGTTATACTTGACACTGATCTCTCCTTCACCTCCCACATACAATCTCTTGCCCGCACCTGCCGCTTGCACCTCAAGAACATCTCTAGAGTCCGCCCCTTTCTCACTATGGAAACGACAAAAACCCTCACCGTGGCCCTGATCCACTCTCGCTTGGACTACTGTAACTCTCTATTAATTGGTCTCCCCCTAACTAGACTCTCTCCTCTACAGTCCATCCTTAATGCAGCAGCCAGGGTCACCTATCTGGCTAACCGCTACTCGGATGCCTCTGCTCTTTGCCAGTCATTGCACTGGCTGCCCATATATCATAGGATCCAATTCAAACTGCTTGTTCTCACCCACAAAGCTCTCCACAGTGCAGCACCCCCCTACATCTCCAACCTCCTCTCTGTCTATCAGTCCACCCGTTCTCTACGCTCTGCAAGCGACTTTCGACTAACATCCACACTAATTCGAACCTCCCACTCCCGGATCCAAGACTTCTTCCGAGCTGCACCAACCCTCTGGAACGCTCTACCCCAAGAAGTTAGGACAAATCACAACTTACTCCGCTTCAGACGCACCCTAAAGACGCATCTTTTTAGGGCGGCCTATCACACTCCCTAATCAGATTCGATTCACATAGTCCCTCTACAACCTCTCACAACATAACTCCACATCAAACTCCATGGCACCCAAAGACATCTCAAGGCTCGGGCCCACTGGTCCAGGAAACCATTATTCAGCCCCATTTCCGTGAGATGGTTGGATTGTCATTGTAAATAAGCACTTGAACCTTGCCTCTCCCCCCATCTCATTGTAGATTGTAAGCTCTCACGAGCAGGTTTGTATTTTTTTCCCTCTAAATATTGTATTTCTATAACTGTTACTTGTTTGTATATGATCCTCCTGAATTGTAAAGCGCTACGGAATATGTTGGCGCTATAGAAATAAAGATTATTATTATTATTATTATTATTATTATTCTGGGATGACAGCCATGCAGACCAATTTTATGCAATGTGTGATGTATGATCTAAGCACTGTCAGGCTGACCCCTCACCCCTTTAACCTCTGCAGCAATGCTGGCAGAACTCCTACAACTATTTTTAGAAGACAACCTCTGGATATGACACTGTGCGTGTTTACTCAACTTGTTTGGTCAACCATGGCGAGGCCTGGTCTGAACCTATCTCGTTAAATCACTGTATGGTCTTGGCCATTGTGCTGCAACTCAGTTTCAGGGTGTTAGCAATCTTACAGCCTAGGCCATCTTTGCGTAGAGCAACAATTCTTTTTTTCGGAACCTCAGCGAATACTACTTGGACAACCCCCTTCTCAATCACCGTGTTTGGCCCCGGTAAATAACAATGCTTATAATCACCTCCGGCGCCATTCCAGGATAGTCGATATTCAGTCTCACAGAGCTCATTTGAAGTTGTTATATCACGCAAGCCCTGCACTCAATCTGCTCCAGCTTCACTGCCCCCACCTTCGGAAAAATCAAATATCAAGAGGACGTCAGAGCTGCGGCTGACCACTCACTTCCTCTTGATGTTTAATACATCTGAAGGCGGGGAGAGTGAAGCCAGCGCTGATTGGGCGTGGAGCTTGCATTATAGAACTACTTCAAATGAGCTCTGGGAAAGTGAGTACCGACTCCACTGCAATGGCACCAGCACCCGAGGTGAGTATAAAAGAGTTGCTTTTTAATGAGGAAAAAAACATGGTGATTGAGAAGGGGTTGTCTGAGTTGTGGACAACCCCTTTAAAGTTCAGATTGCTTTTAATACTCAAACCAGCCTACTATGTCCAATAACTCTTAAGATTCTCTAACTAGTCCTCCATTTGTTTTTATTTCGCTTCATCAGCATTCTGCCAGCACTGAGTGTGCTGGAACTTCATTTTTAATTATTTCTCAAAATGCACTAGTATTGTAATTTCCAGTGCCTTGAAATGGAGCCTGCCTATTTGTTATCTGTGGCTACTGTTTGACAAACGTGAAACAAGCTTCCTGTAATCTGTCTTTGTTTTTACTACTAGAGATTAGAGGTGGTCGAACTGGCAAAAAAACGGAACCAGCGGGTCCCTGCTAAATTTAAAAAAAAACCGATCTGCTCCGGTACCCATATAAGGCCCTGTGCGCACACTGCGTTTTCACCCGCGTTTTTGCTGCAGAAATTTCTTGAGAAAATGGTTGTAACCTTTCTGCAGACATTCCCCAGCAAAACCTATGTAAAAAAAAATTAATTGTGCGCACACTGCGTTTTTTTCTAACGAAAATTCTTTCTGCAGATTTTCTTGAGAAAAAGAATGAGCATGTCACTTCTGTTCTGCAGCGAACTGGGTTATTTCACTCCATTGACTGTAATGTAATGTGTTTCATGAAATAGTGCAGGAATAACGCAGGTAGCAATCTATGTGCGTTTCATTTTGTTTTCCTGTGTTATTCCCGCATTATTTTGCGTTGTTCGGGACGTAATGTTCATCACTGCCTGTGTTTTGCAGGGAAGTGATGTCATTATCACAGGAAGAGGAAGTTGATAAGAGAGTAAACACACACACATCACACTCACACACAGACATAGACATATAGAATTCACATAGAAATCAAACGTACATATTAAAAATAAAAATCGAAAAATAAAAAAAACCGTGGGCTCTGCCATATTTTTTACTGTCTAGCTAAGGTAAGCACACAGCGGCGGCCCGGTATTCTCGGGCTGGGGATGCCGATGGCCAGGGTTATTGCCCCCCCCTCCTGCGGCCAAGAATGTCAGCCCGCCGCTGCCCCAAGAATGTCGCATTCATTATGCGACAGTCCCAGCGGTTTACCGACTCTTCCCGATTGCCGTGATGCGGTGGCAATTGGGGTAATAACGAGTTAATGGCAGCCCATAGCTGCCACTAAGTCCTAGGTTAATCATGGCAGCGTCTTTGAGACAGCTTCCATGATTAACCTGTAAGTAAAGTGAATAAACACACACACCAAAAAAAATCCTTTATTTTAAATAAAATAACAAAAAAGCCCCCTCTTTCACCACTTTATTAACCCCCCAAACACACAGCTCCGGCGTAAACCACCGAAGTCCCACGACGCTTGTATCCAGCCGCGTCTGATACATAGTACTCAGTGCAGCCTCGTAACGAGACTGCAGGGGTAACTCCAGGTTATTTCTCACGGTCGGTAATGTGAATACATTACCGCTCGCGAGAACTGCAGTGTCCCGCAGGGATCTATCTATTTATCCCCCTATTATTTATCTATCTATCCATCCCTCTATCTATCCCTCTCTCTATCCCTTTATTATCTATCTTTGAATTTTTGTATCCATCTATATATCCATTATCTATCTATCCATCTATCTATTGATTATCTATTGATTTTCTTTGTCTATCCATCTATCCATTATCTATTCATCTATCCATCTTTCTATCTATCCATCTATCTACCTATCTCTCTAACAATCCTATCTATCTATCTATCTATCTATCTATCTATCCCTATATTATCTATCTATGAATTTTTCTATCCATTATCTATCAATCTATCTATCATCTATATATTATCTATTGATTATCTTTCTATCTATCCATATATCTATCTATCCATCCATTTATCTGTCTATCCATTATCTATTTATCTGTCTATTTCATCTATCTATCTATCTATCATCTATCTATATTATTTATTGCTGTTAAAACATTAAAAAATGCAGGGACCAACCTGTGAAAAAACGCACAAAAACGCGGTAAAAACGCATGCATGTTATTGGTGCGGGTTTTTTTAACGCAGGTGCGCTAATCTTTCACTCTCAGGAAATTTCTTGTGAAATTTTTTGAGAAAAATCCTTTTTCTAGTGTGCATAGGGCCTTAGTCTATGGGGACCAGAATCCGGAGATTAAAAACGTTGGTGGAAGGGATAGGGGGGTAGGAGCACGTGGTGTACTCAATAAGGCTTTGTCATCGCGGCACACTCCTTCCGGGTCACGCTTTCCCTTCCGGAGCTGACAATTGAATATTCACTACTTTGCCCGCCCACCAGTGCGTGTAATTGGTTACAGTTAGACGCACCCCCACCCTCAGTGGCAGCATGTCAGCTGACTGCAGCCAATCACAGGCGCCAGAACGGCCGGTGGGTGGGGAAAGCAGTGCAAGGGATCATTTCAACAATATAGGTCAGTTTCAGGCAATTATCTTATGGGCTCATCTATGCACAGAATATCACACATGCAAGATCTGAAAGATCTCAATTAAGTGGTTAGGATGGGTCCTCAGACCTGCGGCCGTATGTCCCTACTGGCCGTACTCTCATACCGAGAATACCTTATGTAATAATAGTTATTTTATTCAGGTACTACTGTATATAGAAGGAGGCAAAAATCACTGTCTGGGCTACAGTCAGAATGTCCCAGAAGAGATCACATGACAGACACAGGGGGCGCAGCCAGCACCCGCTATCATAGCAACCCATCGGTGCCCGACATCACGCTGTTTGGAAGGTGATGGCTGCATAAACTCACTTCTGACCCAGATCACAGCACTAAACCATAACTGTCATTTTAATTCTTATTTCATAAATCAATAGTACACATGAAAATAAGCAACTTTGTATTATATCTTATCAGAGAAATTTGCTTCTTTCTAGGCCAGAATTGATCAGTCATTATTTTAATTCTCAATTCTGAGGTAAAATCTGTATTCAGTGAAAACTTTCCCATTACTGAGATAAGAGATGGCAGTTGGTGCTGATGAGATTCTAGGAGGATGGGAGTAGGGAGGAACAACAGACATAGCTCCGCCCCTCCTCCATCTTCTGTGTGCATAGAATCTCAGGCAGATATATATGTACACACATACAGTAAATCACAAAAGTGAGTACATCCCTCACATTTTTGCAAATATTTTAATATATCTTTTCACCGGACCACACTGATGATATGACACTGATATAATGCAATCTTGTAACATGACACTGGAGAGAGAAAATGGCTAATTGCCCACAATTTGGCCATTTTCACTTGTGTCCTTTTTCTCTCTCATCTCCTGCTTTCTTGTGCATGTCTCTTGTGTCTCCTGTTTATCTCGTGTCCTGCCTCTCTCTTGTGTCCTGCCTCTCTCTTGTGTCCTGCCTCTCTCTTGTGTCCTGCCTCTCTCTTGTGTCCTGCCTCTCTCTTGTGTCCTGCCTCTCTCTTGTGTCCTGCCTCTCTCTTGTGTCCTGCCTCTCTCTTGTGTCCTGCCTCTCTCTTGTGTCCTGCCTCTCTCTTGTGTCCTGCCTCTCTCTTGTGTCCTGCCTCTCTTGTGTCCTGCCTCTCTTGTGTCCTCCCTCTCGCTTGTGTCCTCTCTCTCGCTTGTGTCCTCCCTCTCTCTTGTGTCCTCCCTCTCTCTTGTGTCCTCCCTCTCTCTTGTCTCCTGCCTCTCTCTTGTCTCCTGCCTCTCTCTTGTGTCCTGCCTCTCTCTTGTGTCCTGCCTCTCTCTTGTGTCCTGCCTCTCTCTTGTGTCCTGCCTCTCTCTTGTGTCCTGCCTCTCTCTTGTCTCCTGCCTCTCTCTTGTCTCCTGCCTCTCTCTCTTGTCTCCCGACTCTCTCTCGTGTCTCCCGACTCTCTCTCGTGTCTCCCGACTCTCTCTCGTGTCTCCCGACTCTCTCTCGTGTCTCCCGACTCTCTCGTGTCTCCCGACTCTCTCTCGTGTCTCCCGACTCTCTCTCGTGTCTCCCGACTCTCTCTCGTGTCTCCCGACTCTCTCTCGTGTCTCCCGACTCTCTCTCGTGTCTCCCGACTCTCTCTCGTGTCTCCCGACTCTCTCTCGTGTCTCCCGACTCTCTCTCGTGTCTCCCGACTCTCTCTCGTGTCTCCCGACTCTCTCTCGTGTCTCCCGACTCTCTCTCGTGTCTCCCGACTCTCTCTCGTGTCTCCCGACTCTCTCTCGTGTCTCCCGACTCTCTCTCGTGTCTCCCGACTCTCTCTCGTGTCTCCCGACTCTCTCTCGTGTCTCCCGACTCTCTCTCGTGTCTCCCGACTCTCTTGTCATCTGCCTCTCTCTCTCTTGTCTCCTGGCTCTCTCTTGGCTCCTGGCTCTCTCTTGTGTCCTGCCTCTCTCTTGTCTCCTGCCTCTCTCTCGTGTCTCCTGCCTCTCTCTCGTGTCTCCTGCCTCTCTCTCGTGTCTCCTGCCTCTCTCTCGTGTCTCCTGCCTCTCTCTCGTGTCTCCTGCCTCTCTCTCGTGTCTCCTGCCTCTCTCTCGTGTCTCCTGCCTCTCTCTCGTGTCTCCTGCCTCTCTCTCGTGTCTCCTGCCTCTCTCTCGTGTCTCCTGCCTCTCTCTCGTGTCTCCTGCCTCTCTCTCGTGTCTCCTGCCTCTCTCTCGTGTCTCCTGCCTCTCTCTCGTGTCTCCTGCCTCTCTCTCGTGTCTCCTGCCTCTCTCGTGTCTCCTGCCTCTCTCGTGTCTCCTGACTCTCTCTCGTGTCTCCTGACTCTCTCTCGTGTCTCCTGACTCTCTCTCGTGTCTCCTGACTCTCTCTCGTGTCTCCTGACTCTCTCTCGTGTCTCCTGACTCTCTCTCGTGTCTCCTGACTCTCTCTCGTGTCTCCTGACTCTCTCTCGTGTCTCCTGACTCTCTCTCGTGTCTCCTGACTCTCTCTCGTGTCTCCTGACTCTCTCTCGTGTCTCCTGACTCTCTCTCGTGTCTCCTGACTCTCTCTCGTGTCTCCTGACTCTCTCTCGTGTCTCCTGACTCTCTCTCGTGTCTCCTGACTCTCTCTCGTGTCTCCTGACTCTCTCTCGTGTCTCCTGACTCTCTCTCGTGTCTCCTGACTCTCTCTCGTGTCTCCTGACTCTCTCTCGTGTCTCCTGACTCTCTCTCGTGTCTCCTGACTCTCTCTCGTGTCTCCTGACTCTCTCTTGTGTCTCCTGCCTCTCTTTCTCGTGTCTCTTGTTTCTCGTGTCTCTTGTTTCTCGTGTCTCTTGTTTCTCGTGTCTCTTGTTTCTCGTGTCTCTTGTTTCTCTCTCGTGTCTCTTGTTTCTCTCTCGTGTCTCTTGTTTCTCTCTCGTGTCTCTTGTTTCTCTCTCGTGTCTCTTGTTTCTCTCTCGTGTCTCTTGTTTCTCTCTTGTGTCTTCTGACTCTCTTTTGTCTCCTGACTCTCTCGTGTCTCTTGTTTCTCTCTTGTGTCTCCTGTTTCTCTCTTGTGTCTCCTGTTTCTCTCTTGTGTCTCCTGTTTCTCTCTTGTGTCTCCTGTTTCTCTCTTGTGTCTCCTGTTTCTCTCTTGTGTCTCCTGTTTCTCTCTTGTGTCTCCTGTTTCTCTCTTGTGTCTCCTGTTTCTCTCTTGTGTCTCCTGTTTCTCTCTTGTGTCTCCTGTTTCTCTCTTCTGTCTCCTGTTTCTCTCTTCTGTCCCCTGTTACTCTCTTCTGTCTCCTGTTACTCTCTTCTGTCTCCTGTTAGTCTCTTTTGTCTCCTGACTCTCTCTTTTGTCTCCTGACTCTCTCTTTTGTCTCCTGACTCTCTTTTGTCTCCTGACTCTCTTTTGTCTCATGACTCTCTTTTGTCTCCTGACTCTCTCTTTTGTCTCCTGACTCTCTCTTTTGTCTCCTGACTCTCTTTTGTCTCCTGACTCTCTCTTTTGTCTCCTGACTCTCTCTTTTGTCTCCTGACTCTCTCTTTTTTCTCCTGACTCTCTCTTTTGTCTCCTGACTCTCTCTTTTGTCTCCTGACTCTCTCCTTTTTTTTCCTGACTCTCTTTTTTCTCCTGACTCTCTCCTTTTGTCTCCTGACTCTCTCCTTTTTTCTCCTGACTCCCTCTTTTTTTCTCCTGCCTCTCTAGTGTCTCTTGTTACTCTCTTCTGTCTCCTGCCTCTCTTGTCTCCTGTCTCTCGCTCTTGTCTTTTTTTTCTCTCTTGTGTCTCCTGCCTGCCTATTCTCTCTCTTGTCTCAGTACTTGCATATTGTCTCCTGTCTCACTTTCTACTATCATTTTCTCTATCTTTTCTTTTTCCCGCTCTTTTCTTTGTTCTGTCTCTGTCTCCCTGGTTGCCTCTGGCTCCACCTTCTCTGTTTATCCTCTCCCATGTTGCTACACAGTCTGGAGGGAAGGGCTCCTTTGCTAAGCTCTTGTCTCTGCTGGTTGCAGACTGGAGGGAGTACTTCTGTCCTATATCAGGACGCCTCCTTAGCAGCCTGCAGTGCAGCGCTCAGTGCTATTTCAGTCAGTGCTCCTTCAGTATTAGCTGCCCCCTGAGTCCAGATAGAGGCTCTTCTTTCCTGTTCTGTGAACCGATTATAATTGGTCAAATCAGTTCAGGAGACCCTATAAGAACCAGCTGAATCCCACCCTTGGTTGCAGGTAGCGTTTCCTACAGATACAGTATGAAGTCTGCCAGCACTTAAAGGGTATCAGATGGTTAGATTTATCTTCCAATTGTATTATTATGCCTTAAAATAACTTTCCCCAGTAAGTATGAAAAGATAAAAATGAGCATTTATTTCCAGATGAAGATCCATGTCTGTTATTAGATATAAATATTGCAATTATACCATCATCCCAGAATTGTGACTTAATGTGGATCTTGTCCAAATGGAATCACGAAACAGAGTTTCCATTAATGTTTATTTTATTACAAGACAGCGCAAAGAAACAATTATATGGTGTTGATAAAATATTTCTGTCTAATAAGTGGCAGTAACCATGGTAAGGATAGCAGGCGGTGGGTGGGTATTAGGCAGCAAAATCCCTAAAATTCTAATGCTAATTATAAGCACGAGGACAATTACCTCCCACATACTTAACTGTTGTTCTGTTGCTTCCTTCTCCAGAGTTCATCAAACACTACATATGGCTTTTGTTTAACACTTTCGACTTTTCTGTGTTATGCCTCACACGCGGGGAGGAAAAGGAAGTAATAGAAAATGAGGGATACAGGAGGTTGATGATCTCGCTTGTCAGGGAGCCAAAAAGGCTGCTCTCTAGTCCTCGTACGTCTGTACACAATATGGCTGATGTAAAGTACGGAGAATAATAATCTGAGGAAGTTATTCAGAGTGGAATTTTTGTTTGTCAATAAATGTATCAATTTATGTCCGGCATATATTCCATTAGAAAATGAGTTGTAAGGCTATGCTTCACAGGCAGCGGTTTTTTTTTTTTTTTCTGCAGTGAAGTTGATTTTTACAGTATGGGTCCATGGTCTGTCAGTGCTTCTCAAGCTGGACGATGACCTTCTTTATTGGAAATAAGGAAATGAATGACTGGGAATCAGCTTTGAGAAAAAATGTGTCCTAAGCTTTACACTTGATGGGCCCTAAGCTTTACACTTGATGGGTGCTAAGCTTTACACTTGATGGGTGCTAAGCTTTACACTTGATGGGTGCTAAGCTTTACACATTATCAGTCCGCAGGTCTACACTTGATGGGTCCTAAGCTTTACACTTGATGGGTCCTAAGCTTTACACTTGATGGGTCCTAAGCTTTACACTTGATGGGTGCTAAGCTTTACACATTATCAGTCCTCAGAGCTACACTTGATGGGTCCTAAGCTTTACACTTGATGGGTGCTAAGCTTTACACATTATCAGTCCTCAGGGCTACACTTGATGGGCCCTAAGCTTTACACTTGATCACTCCGCAGGTCTACACTTGATGGGTCCTAAGCTTTACACTTGATGGGTCCTAAGCTTTACACTTGATGGGTGCTAAGCTTTACACATTATCAGTCCTCAGCTCTACACTTGATGGGTCCTAAGCTTTACATTTGATGGGTCCTAAGCTTTACACTTGATGGGTGCTAAGCTTTACACATTATCAGTCCTCAGAGCTACACTTGATGGGTCCTAAGCTTTACACTTGATGGGTGCTAAGCTTTACACATTATCAGTCCTCAGGGCTACACTTGATGGGCCCTAAGCTTTACACTTGATCACTCCGCAGGTCTACACTTGATGGGTCCTAAGCTTTACACTTGATGGGTCCTAAGCTTTACACTTGATGGGTGCTAAGCTTTACACATTATCAGTCCTCAGCTCTACACTTGATGGGTCCTAAGCTTTACATTTGATGGGTGCTAAGCTTTACACATTATCAGTCCTCAGAGCTACACTTGATGGGTCCTAAGCTTTACACTTGATGGGTGCTAAGCTTTACACATTATCAGTCCTCAGGGCTACACTTGATGGGCCCTAAGCTTTACACTTGATCAGTCCGCAAGTCTACACTTGATGGGTCCTAAGCTTTACACTTGATGGGTCCTAAGCTTTACACTTGATGGGTGCTAAGCTTTACACATTATCAGTCCTCAGCTCTACACTTGATGGGTCCTAAGCTTTACACTTGATGGGTGCTAAGCTTTACACATTATCAGTCCTCAGAGCTACACTTGATGGGTCCTAAGCTTTACACTTGATGGGTGCTAAGCTTTACACATTATCAGTCCTCAGGGCTACACTTGATGGGTCCTAAGCTTTACACTTGATGGGTCCTAAGCTTTACACTTGATGGGTCCTAAGCTTTACACATTATCAGTCCTCAGCGCTACACTTGATGGGTCCTAAGCTTTACACTTGATGGGTCCTAAGCTTTACACATGATCGGTCCTCAGCGTTACACTTGATGGGTCCTAAGCTTTACACATGATCAGTCCTCAGCGCTACACTTGATGGGTCCTAAGCTTTACACTTGATGGGTCCTAAGCTTTACACTTGATGGGTCCTAAGCTTTACACTTGATGGGTCCTAAGCTTTACACTTGATGGGTCCTAAGCTTTACACTTGATGGGTCCTAAGCTTTACACTTGATGGGTCCTAAGCTTTACACTTGATGGGTGCTAAGCTTTACACTTGATGGGTCCTAAGCTTTACACTTGATGGGTCCTAAGCTTTAGACTTAATGGGTCTTAGGCTTTACACATGATCAGTCCTCAGCGCTACACTCGATGGGTCCTAAGCTTTACACTTGATGGGTCCAAAGCTTTACACTTGATGGGTCCTAAGCTTTACACTTGATGTGGACAGATGATGGAACAGAATGAATGATGTTCAAAAGTACAACTCGTCCGCATGTAGGGCTATATTGACAGAAAAATAAAAAAGTTATGGCTCTTGGAAGAAGGAGAGTAAAAAACAAAACAAAACAAAAAAAAATGGAATAGTCAAATATTTTGCAAATCTGCAACAAAATCTGCATCTTATGTATTTTGTGGATTTTCCATACCTCATAAACATACCAATAACAACATTGTGGTCCCCACATATCTTCTCATAAGCCAGATCAGATACCCATACTTTGCACTGACGAGGGGCAGTCACCCCGAAACATTGTGTCTGCAAAATGGCATTCTGAACTGGTATAAATCCTAAGTGTTATGAAAAGGCTTCTTTAAAAAGCCACTTTTGACTTTTAGGATTGCTACTTCCAATAGGTGGCGCTAGAGTTTGTCTCCTTCCTCACTGAAGGGACAATTTGAATAACATCATTGTCACATCAATCAGCTACATGAACCTACTATACACAGGAATGCATAGGAGCTGTATACACTAAACGGCAGGACATTTCTTTTCTTCTCCAGCCTTTATTTTTTTTATGTTTTGAAGCAATGATAAATGCTTGCAAAAGTTCTGGTAGATATTTAATGCGAACACCCATTGGAAGTCTCCATCACACATTAATTTCTCCTCCTTGATATCGTCCTCTCACGTTAGAACACCTGTGTCTGCCTTCTGGCTGATCTAAAGCCACACTTTATACCATCTACAAAAAGATGGCAGCTAGTTCTTCCATTCTGAGACACGCAGCTGCTGCCGGTTTTTGATATCCTTCAAAAAAAAAAAAAATTCCACTTATATTTTGTTTTCTGCCTCGGTCCTTTAATCGTATTATTTTCTGCAGTTTTAGTTTGGTTTTTGTAATGGAAATTAGTAGTGTACTGTAAAAAAAAAAAACACTTGTAAATTGTGTAGAAAACAAAACCTTCTTTAATTAGGAGATGTTCCTTAAAAAAAAAAAAAAAAAAAAAAAAGTAATGCCTTACGTTCCTAGAAAACTTTGCCGTTGCGAAGAAAAGAGAAAAAAAAAACCCACACAAGTTGTAATCTGGCTTTATGGATTTTCGTAACTTGTAATTTAAGATCAGTTATTAGGTGTGTTTCTGCATTTTATATATTGTTCCCAGATGCTGCAGTATTAGTTTTTATCACTGCATATTTTATGAAATGTCAGCCTTCTGTTGACTGTTCACGCAGCATTGTTAGTGATCAAAGCCGCAACATAAAGGGGAAGAATCTAAACAGTTGGCTTATCTTTGTCCTTCACCGTGACACAAATAAAATTGCTTCAGCAATAAAAGAAGAGAAATCCTATGAAAAAAAGCCCCCTCGTATTGGAGTTCTCAAAAAAAAGGTAAAAATTGTTTGTTTGTCTCCCTGATAGGTTGAACCATTTGTAGGAAATGTAAAAAAAAGATGAGTAGTCAAGGCTCGGGAGAAGAATATGAAACGGAATTGGACAAATAATCGAAAAGAAGTTTTTGTAAACAAAGTAATAAAGTATATTAAAGGGGTTGTCCACTACTTTTACATTGACGGAAGATCCTTAGGATATGAAGAAGGTGAGTATCCAGCACCAATATGAATAAGCTCAAAGTTTATTTCATCATTAAAATTCTGGTAAAATGCAGAACAGCTGACGCGTTTCTGAGGTTAGTCCTACAACTAAGGACTGATGTCCGAAACGCGTCAGCTGTTCTGTGTTTTACCATAATGTAAATGATGAAATAAACTTTGAGTTTTATTCATATTGGTGCTGGATACTCACCTTCTTCGTTCCTGTGACCTGTGGAAGCCAGCCACATGTATTCTTGCACCTGCTATGGAGTCCGGATGAATACTAACGGTGCTTGATTATCTACTTATCTACTACGGTGAGCTGATCCCTTTATTTTGATCCCTTTATTTTGTTTTTGATCCTTAGGATAGGTCATCAGTGTCTGATTGGCCAGTGATCTACACCCCACACCCCCGCCGGTCAGCTGTTCTCGGTGTCGTCGGCGGCTGCAGGCAACCGGAAATGCTCAGTTTCGAAAAAGCTCCGTTCCGAAGCTGCTCATCTTGATAGCGGCCACAGCCGGGTACTGCACATATGCCTCCCATTCAAATCAATAGGAGGCAGATGTGAAGTACCCGGTCGCAGCCACGATCTGTTGACGAGGCCGCTCCGGAACTGAGCATTTCCTGCTGCTGCCAGTGGCACTGAGAACTGCTTATTGGTGGGGGTGTCAGGTGTCAGACCCTGGCCAATCAGAAATTGATGACCTACTGGACTGGCCATCAATATAAAAGTACTGGACAACATTTTTACTCCAATATGTAAGGAATAATCCTTAAAAACAAGTGCACCAAGATAGTTTTTCTCTTTTTTTGTAGGTTGTGGCATTTTGATATTTCTAGTATTTCTCTGACTCCTTGTAAGGCTCCCTTCACACGCACTTGTCTCCAGTACGTGCTAGGTCCGTGCCCGCATGTACCGGAGACACGGGCACACGTAAACCCATTAAAATCAATGGGTTTATGTGCATGCACGTGTGCAGCCATTGGCCCGTGCCTCCATGTGGAGCAGACGTGAGCCCGTGTGCTACACACGGATGCATGTCCGTTTTTCTCCGGCAGCACGGGTGTCACGCGGCCCGCACCCGTACCACACACATGTAGTGTGGATGCGGTCCCGTGTGACACGCGCCGGAGAAACACACGTGTCAGAGAAAAAAATAACAAATCTTTACTCACCTTCTCCTGCCCTCCTGTCTCTGCCGCTGCTGTCACTTGCTGCCGACCGTCGCTCATTTAATATTCACTTCACTGCGGCGGAAGCAGCAGCAGTGGGGGAATTGGCAGGACCGGAGACCGAAGATCAGCACCACGGACAGCAACGCCAGGGACAGGTTAGTTGAAAGTTCTTGTTCTACGTGTGTTATCACGGATAACGCACGGAGAACACACGTAGTGCCATAAACACGGCACACGGAGGGGAAAACGCACCTTTGACACGTCCATGAAACACGTGCGTAATTTTCACGGACGTGTGAAGGGGGACAAAAGCTCAGGTAGTCCCGTGCCTCCGTCCTGAATTATAGCCACAATCATAACAGCATTGTGACTTTTATCACAGAATGGCTAAAGAAAGGCCAGTCCCAGCATTAGACACTTTCTAAAAATGTTAGTACATTGCACAGATATCAGCGCCCCATTTTACTGTCATAAATTGAAGAATAATTCCTTCTAGTATGGGAAGCGATCTGAGAATGGAAACCTGCCAAGTAACGTTCCAGTCAGCCTGCCAATAGTTTGTAGCCAGCAGTCTATTAGCTAAGACTGAAGACTAGACATCTGTAAGAACGGTATAGCTTGCTAATATGACTCCAGCCGCAGGGAATGTGACATTGCAGTAGGGGTTCAGCTCTATATTCAGCTGTAAAATATTTAGAGACAGGAAGCTATTGCTAATACTTTAAAGGGAATCTGTCAGCAGGATTCCACACACCTATAGCTCTTTCAAAGACAAGTGCAGCAAACCCTTTACATAGCCAGTCCCTTACTCCATTACTGAGGAATTATTATTTAAATTGATATGCAAATGAGGCTGAAAAGCTATTGTAGATCTGAGGCCTCTGTCACTCCAGCTCTATTCCCTGCCCAGTGTCTTCTCCTTCTGCTTGACTAAGGCTCCTTTGCTTTAAGTCATATAAAATTGAGGCAGGAAGAGGACGCGCTGGATGAAAAATAGAAGTGGAGTGATAGAGGCTTCAGATCTACAAATAGCTCTTCAGCGTCATTTGCATATAAGTTAAAACTCTGATTTTTCAGACTGGCCATCTAAAAGTATTCCTGGACTTTACTTTAATTGAGCTACATGCACATGTAATTAGTGTGGAGGGTGAAATCCTGCTGAACTAAACTTTTTGTTTGTTAACAATTTTGTCCCATATGGAAAGCTATTAAAGGGAACCAATCACCAGGATTTTCGTATATAACCTAAAGCCAGTGCTATACTGGCACTATCAGGCTGATTCTATACATACCTGTAGTGGTCAGCTCGGATGTTTAGGTTTTGAAATCCAAGAAAGTAAAGTTTATAAAATCATCAGCTTCTTGAGTGACAGCAGCTGAGGATCAGATAATATCTGGGGGGTATTCAGAGAGATCCCCTTCCCCTGTTAAAATTAGCATAAGTATTTTACAATCGACCTAGCAGGACCTGTGTGAGGTCATACCCATGTGACCAGAAGGAGCGGGGCCGCAAAAAAAATCTGTTTGGAAAAAATTCTGAATGTTTAGGTACTCTGAATTGCTCACAACATAATGCTCATGTACTGTTCCGGTTCCGATTCACCATTTATATATTATTAGATCACTCACTATTCCATTAGTATTGTCCTATAAGATTGTCTATGGGGACGGACTGTGCTGAGGGTGTAGTGTAGGGTTCACAGCCTGTCAGCAGCCTCTTATCTACCATAGCCGGCCACTACATGTATTTTAGAGTTGCAAAAATCTAGTCTGGAGGTTATTGTTTCTATTAATAATAATCATAATAATAATAATAATAATATCATCACCTTACTTCCAGGAGCTATACATATGAATATAAGGATTACAGTGTCTGACAATTATTTAACCCCTTCATGATGCGGCCAATTTTTGTTTTTCCGTTTTTGTTTTTTCCTCCCCTTCTTCCCAGAGCCATAACTTTTTCATTTTTCTGACTACTTAGACATATGAGGGCTTTTTTTTTGTGTGCGACAAGATGCTCTTTTGTATGACCCAATTCATTTTACTACCTAGTGTACCATAATACAGAGAACAAATTCCAAAAATTGGAAGTTTGCCCCCCAAAATTTAGAGAGTTGTGTCACAATTTTCCAAGACCCAGAACATTTTCATTTTTCAGTTGAGCTGGGTGATGGCTTATTTTTTGCGAAGCAAGACCATGTTTTTATCAATACTATTTTGGGGTAGATCGCTTGTTACAGCATTTTTATGGTATTGCAGCGACAAAAAAAATAAATCTGGGGGTTCTTGACATTTTTTAGTATACAATGTTTACCGATCTTTTATGAATGTGGCGATACCAAATATGTGTATTTTTTGCTATCTTTATTTTTAATGTGGTAAAAGGGGAGTTATTTGAATTTTTCAGTTTTTTTTTTATTTATTTTTAAAACTTTTTTTAAAGTTTTTACTGTTTTTAATAGTGCCCTTAGGGTACTATAACTTGTGATCGTCTGATCGCTTGTTCTACATACAGCAATCATAGCATTGCTGTATATAGCAAAAATAATTGATCTGAAGCCCGGCTACTGGTAGATTTTCAATGGAGTGCTGCTATGACAAGCACGGAGGTCTTCAGCAGATCCCATGTTGCCATAGCAAGCCATCGGCGACCCACAAACACATCACCAGTGTGCTGATTTGAGCTTAAAATGGCACACCCCTATGTCAGTGCATATTAAATGCCACTTTCAGAGTTTGACAGCGGGATTTAACACCTTGACAATAGCGTGCAGCCCAACAAGTCTCTGTCCCTGCATTATGCTGTTCACAAATGGACCAGCAAAAACCTTGAGTCTCTTTACATCTGGCGGGGAAGCTTAGTGAGGTGGTAGGAAAATGTTAAGTTTAAAGGGAACCTGTCAAGTCAAAAAAGCATTATAACCTACAAACAGGAGCATGTATGAGCTAGTAACCCCTTCCTACCCATCCCTGTGTTGTAATAATGTGTAATATGAAAGTAATAAAATATGTGGTATCCATGGTATCGCCCCCTGTGGTGATGAGTGACATCACATGTGCTCCTTCAGAATCCCGTGGGTGCGCGCTTACCATTCCCGTCGCCTTCTCATACAGGTGTCTGCTTCAGACGCGCACTGCGCATGCTCAGAAGACTCCTGCGGTTCCAGTCATGCGCAGTGCGCGTCTGAACTCTGCTAAATACCAGGATGAGAAGGCGGTGGGAATGGTAAGCGTGCAAGCACGGGATTCTGAAGGAGCTGACGGTGACGTCGCTCATGTAAATCCATGGTATCATGCCCACCGGGGCGTGATACCATGGAAAGCATGCAAATGCCCACGGGGTGATGCAATGCCCATGGGGCTAGAGCCTCTGATCATTTACATAGGGAATATGTAAGTAATAAAACGTATTTTATTACTTTCATATTACACAATATTACAACACAGGAATGGTAGGAAGGGGTTACTAGCTCACACAGGCTCCTGCTTGTAGGTTATAACGTTTTTTTGACCTGACAGGTTCCGTTTAAGAAAGCAGGAGGATAAGGTGGTAGATATACCTGGAAGGCACAGAATTTGGACAGCAGAGAACTGCCACCTGGGCCAGGGAGGTGGTTGTCTACATTGCCACCATTAAGACTATAAAGACCGCACTGAAGTAACTGGTGAAGGCTAATGAGTCCAAAGAAGGGTCTAAACTGTCTTGTGAGCTTCCATACACTTTCCAGTGTCATTGTACTGAGCATGGGCAATCACACGTGAAAGAAATTGACTCCATTTAGTAAGCAGTGATGTGCAGACATGAGGAGGTCCATAAATTTGACAAGGCTTAGGGAGTCTTCAGTCCATGGGTGACCCCCAGAATATAATCCATGCACCAGATTTTTCATTTTTTCTCTGTTCTATGTCAGCAATAGCGATTTCACATTATGAAATCTATAGGCCTTGTTCACATATAAGAAGGGGGCTCCAGTATAATCGGGTTATTTCTCTAAAAACTCTACTTTACAGGTCTCCAAACTATGGGGGTATAGGATGTGGAGAGGGGCTGCATATTTCTGAAGTTCTAGAATTATATCCTTGTAAATGTATTTTTGGGAGTGTATCGTGTGAATTTAGCATTTAGTGATCTCTCTGTTTTTTATGTATATTGTCGATATATAGAACATAAAATTGCTGTCACCATAATTAGAAGCCATGCATTTCCCTACTGGACCCTTCTGACCTATGTTGTTTTATAATAATGCTCCTATTACAGTTATTTGCTATACTGTGTATGGAGCTTATGTTGATTTGGTTTTAAGAGATTGAGAAAAAAAACTAATATAAAAGTCCAGAATTAGGAACTAACCATATTATAGGAGCCCAGGCGCTGCCTAAAACAGCCTCCTATGCATCATTCTTGGGATCTGAGCCCACAAAAGGAATGTAATGTCCATTATTATAGAGTTATTAATTCTTCTATATCACAATGGAAGCACTATGAATCAATCTGCGAGGCTAGAAGAGGAGCACGCGCCCTTTATATGCTCCTAGGAAAGAAATAGTACGGGAATAAAAATCTTGAATGATTTTGATCAGCTGTTGTGTATGCCCAGCACAGCAGTTGGTTCAATCAATTTTATGTTTTGGGATGTTTTTATTAAAATGAGCTGCTGCTTTCTGTAAATCACGGAGAAAGATGTGATCAGTGCGCATGGCTTCATTTCTAGACCTATAACTTATCTCTGGTACTCAGTAAAGTTAAGGAGCAAAGTTTTTGGTTTTTTTTTCCCTTTGTGTTTATAGCAAAGGAAATATATATCAAGATATTGTTTGTGTTTCTTTTTCTTATTGTTTTGGGATATTTATTAGGATGCAACATTTATTGTCCTATCATTGATGGCTTGTGATGTCATCAGAGCAGACCAGGTAGCCGCACACCGCCATTATGACAAGGTCCCAGGGATGGGGAAAGTTATTCAAGAACATTACAACTTCTATTTAAATAGTCTTTTTTTAAGAAATGTCATGAGATGTTAAACATGTCGTTACTAGTGATGAGCGAGCGTGCTCGGCACTCGATCAAGCATCGGGGGGTGCTCAGGTACTCGCGGAGCTCTGCCGAGTATCACGGGTGCTTGGATGTGCCGTCCATGAAACAACGGCAACAACTCACAGGCTTTCTTCATTGCATGATGGAGGGAGAGCTATTCGCAGGCTCTGAACGACTTTCACTAGGGGGTTAAAAAAACATTTTCGGATGATGTGTGTCCCAAAAAATAAACCAAAAACCCAGCCAACCTTTCCTCAGAAATGCTCTGTTTCTGGCTGGTGCTGTATGTGCCGGAGACCCAAATTGCCCAATCATTGACTTCCATTATAGTCGTTACTTGAGTTGAGCCCCTTCAGAGTGTCTGACCTGCTTGGCTTGAGTAACTAGCACCCCGGCATTTTAGTGCTCGTCCATCACTAGTCATGGGTGCTACTGCTGCTTTTCTCACCCTGAAGGAGGGTTTGGTTATATATGTGTTGAAGGCTAGATGCAGACGACCAATTGTATTCTGCTAATCATACTTTGATCATACTCTGATCAGAATGTGATCCAATTTTCTTAGCAGAAGATAGAAAAGAATATTTCTCTATTTTCTCCATTCTGTCAGTTCATGAAAATCGGAGGCACTCGGATGACATGTGGGTGCAGTCAGATCTTCTTCTTTTTTTTTTCTTTCCCACAGACCCATTGACTTATGTGGCCAAGTGCAATCCGATTTATGGAGGCAACTTAGGCATGCAGTGATTTTTTTCTCAGACAGACTCAGTACATGGGGAGAAAATTGGATTATGCACAGCCCCATAGAATAACATTGGTCCAAGTGCGATCCAATGTTTTGCCGGATTGTACTTGGAACACATTAAAGTCAGTCGAACATGTCAATATCTGCCAAACTATATTTTTGGAGGATTGAAGAAGCAATAAGAAAAAAATAGGGATTGAGAAAGGAGTGTCCGAGTAGTGGCCAACCCATTTAAAGTAAATAAAATATTTGTATAATATGAAAACCATTGATGTTTTATTTTTTTTCTCTTTGCAGGTGTGTTTAGTCATTCTTTTTGAAAAACCAAGAGGTTAAAAAGAACTATTCATCAGACAGGACGCTATAAACAAGGTATTGTGTTGGAAGATGTCTGTGCTATTTGTGAACACCCAGTGGTTGTAATATGAGTTTCTTACATTAAAGGGAATCTGTCAGCAGGTGTTTGCTATGTAAGATGACGACCGCATACTACAAGGGTTAACACGGAGAATTCAGGGCTGCCAGTATTGTCACAGTCCAATCTGTTCTTTATTTGCTATATTTTTTTAAGTAGGAGGATATTTATCATTGCTTGGACTACTAAGTCACGTGCGCAGCAGCCCGGCACACCCTGTCCTCTGATTTGGACCTCACTGTCAATGTTAAATCTCTATTGAGAAGCATTGTGTGGGCGGGGTCAGCTCTTTCAGCTCGGCTACATGGCTAAATCTAAAAATTCTGATTGTGTCAGAACGGCTGCACCTAGTAATCTAAGTGATACATCATTGGATTCAGGATCTCTTTGCCTACATCATGCTGCTCTCAGATGAGGTAGCAAAAAAGCAGCTGTCAGATTCCCTTTAAATGTTTTTCTTACATGCTGTGATGTATTATATTTCTATAATGAAAAATTGGAGCCTTTACCGAACTTCAGATAGGGGTAGACACATCTGTATTCGTGAAGGAGGATGTAACAGGGTGGTTGCATTCCTTCTCCTGTGTAACCAGACTACTGCAGGCAATGCTTGATTTATGCACTAGCTACATTATTAAATGCTGACTGTAAAGGGATTTTTCCCAATTTTTTTTTTCAAAATTTAAAGGTGATTACAAAATAATCAAATAAGTTATTTTTACTTGCGCTAACCTACCCAGTTACAGCACATGACTCTGGTGGTCTCTGCTTCAACATAAAGCGATAATGTTAATTTCCAGTCACCTGACTGCTGCAGCCATTTTCCGGAAGTGTTGGCAACATCCACTTGAGTGATCAATGCAGGGGTTATAGCCATAGAGTGTAATTAATTTAGTGTTTTTTTTTAGCAATCGCTGCCGTTTCAAACTTTTTGGGTGGTAAGTCGAACGTTTTTAGCGTAAAAGTGTTTCTGATGTGAACATAATTTCCTTTTCAACTAGCTACGACTTCCTAAATGTAGCCGCTCGTCTGCTAAGACCAGCTTGCGGGTTGCTATGCACTAGTTGTATGGCAACTCATGAAGCCATCCATTCTCTACATTCCGGGACTGGGACAGACAAGCTCCCTCTTGTATATGTTAATGGTCACTAGGGATTACGTGGAATAGACTCCTATTGTAAATTGGAGATTAGAGAGTATTGTATTCCTGGATTGGTACTAAAGCATTGACATTGTTTTTTAATCTGATAACGTATGGCTTTAAATTCATGTTCCTTCAGTTGCAGGCGACAAATCTAAAGCAGCATTTCTTGGATTTATGAGGATAAATCCTGTTTGGCAATCTTGTAGATCCTCCAGAGAATAGTTAAACAGTGATTAATCATTGTTTCTTCACTGAGTGTGCAGAAAAGAATGGGGAAGCCGCATTTCACACCTCTGAAGCAATTAATCCCCATGATCTTAGCCAGGCTTGTCTTGTAGATAAGTCAGGATACAAAACTGTACCTAATTTATCAATGTATGCATGCCATAAAGTATAAAACACACTATTTATTTCATATCATTTATAGTCAAATGTAAAAAAAAGTGACTTTTCGGTATCCAAGAGTGTTTTTTACATTGCCTTCATATAAACTAAGTACCAGAGATTACAATGGGATTGCTGTTTATTGTGCACATCTGGTGCAGTCACTATGCATTTTCTCATTCACTTGCTGGCATTTTTAGTGATTGTGGCATAAATCATTTTGCTAATCAGAAGCATAAGTGACGGGAAGTCATCTCCTTTTTTTGAACAATGGGAAAAAACATATGGCTTCTTAGACAGGACTTGGCTGTTATGCTATTTATGTGGCATTGTATTCTGTATTTAGAATTTCATATTAATTGCAATGGTTTGATTGAAGGCATACAGTGCCCAAGGTTTATGTTCAAAGTATTTGTTTTATGCCTTGTATATGGCACACTTTGAGCTTAACTTTTATGGTCCACCTGCTTGCAAAAATAAAGTTGTAACATATTATGTTATCAGATTCATGAGCAGACTACTTTAAGTAGCTCGGCTACAAAGACTGCGCGTTATAATTGGCAGCTCAGATCAACATGCACAGAGAGATGGCTGATCCGGTAAAATATATGTGCATTTTACATTGATTAGATGTTTCTGAGCTTTCTGACCAAGGAAATCTCACCTGGGTGCTGGATTTAACAAAGTGTGATTTAGCCAGGTTAACGTGTACCGTAGACAACAGTGTATATATGTTTGTGTGTATAATATTTATCCATATATATATACTGTATATATACTGTTGTCTGTTATCTAAGTTAACCTGGCCAAATCACACTTTGTTAAATTCAGCACCCAGAACATCATTGGTAGGCAGTTGCAAAGGGAGATGCCAGCTGTGGATCTTGATGATTTGCATGCCCAAGATGCACACATGCTTTCTGCTTGGGAGTAACCCTTGACTCTGCTTTGTCCTTCAAGCCACATATGCAAGCCCTTTCCAACTCCATGCATTCCTTGACCAAGAATCTGCAAAAACATGCCCCCATTATCTCCCGCCTGGACTACTGCAACCTCCTGCTCTGTGGCCTTCCCTCTAACACTCTCGCACCCTTACAATCTATACTAAACTCTGCTGCCTGACTAATCCACCTATCCCCCCGCTATTTCCCAGCCTTTCCTCTCTACCAATCCCGTCACTGGCTTCCTATTGCCCAAAGACTGTATATCATGGTTAGTGTTTTGAAACAAAGCCACACGTCTCCTCCACACATCTGTGATCTAGTCTCCCAGTACTTACCTGCACATAACCTCAGATCCTCACGAGATTTCCTTCTCTACTTTCCTCTTATCTCCTCTTCCCACAATCGCATACAAGATTTTTCCTGTGCATCCCCCATACTCTGTAACTCTCTGCCCCAACATATCAGACTCCTCGCCTATCGTGGAAACCTTCAACAGGACCCTGAAGACCCTCCTCTTCCAACAAGTCTACAATAACCCTCAGTCCACCATAGCGTTGCACGAACAGCTGTACCCTCACCTTCTGTATCCTCACCCCGTAGACTGTGAACCCTCATGGCTAGGGTCCTCTCTCCTCCTGTACCAGTTTCCTTTTTCACATGTAAAGCACCATAGAATAAATAGCGATATAATAATAACAATACATTATTATTATTGTGGCAGAATATGCCAAAGACAACCGTTAATAACCTCACTGATAGTATGCCAAAGCGTATGTGTGAATGTTTCTGTATGTGTCATTCACACTTGATATTGAGAAAATCGAGATGTTTTGAACATTTTTTTTTTCTTTTAATCATCATTTGCTTTTAATGAAAATGTCAGTCCATCATGTGATTTCCATACTTCCATTACTTTTCCTTCGTGGTGTTGCAATTTCAATGCAGGCTGCTCGCACCGGAAATGTGCGGCCTGGCGTTGCTGTGATGCTCCATGTGCAGTTATTAGGCAAGGGAGTATTTTGACCATATCATAATTTTTATGCAGATTTTTCAATTCTTAGCTGCATAAACCTGAATGCTTATTGGATGAAGCAGATCAGGTGATGTGTGTTTTTTTTCAAACATTGGAGACTTTGAGCATAGTTTTTTTATTTTTGAGAGATGCAGACTTTTCTTCTTCTACTATGTGAAGAAAGTGTCTTTTAAAATCTAGCAGTAGGTTTGAAAGTTGGTTTTGAGTCAATTTTCAACCTAAAAGGTTCCAATCAGCTCTTCTTTAAGAATTCCAACTCATAGCAGTACCCCATCGCCCCCTTTTGGCACTGAAGTTGCGTTCGGTGCCCATTACTGATCTCAACCATTTGATTTATCAAAAGTTACTCATCTCATCGGTCCATAAAACCTTTGAAAATCTGTCTTCAGATATTTCTTGGCCCAGTCTTGATGCGTCTTGTTCAGTGGTGGGGTTTCAGCCTCCCTTACTTTGGCCAGGTCTCTGAGCACTGAACACCTTGTTCTTCTAGGCCTCCACAGAGGTTGTAGATCTGGAATATGACAGCACTGGAGGATAATGGGATCCTGGTCACTTTATTTTTTATTGGCAGTTAATTTGCGACTTTTTTTTTCTCATCAAATTTATTTTTTACCCTGTTGACTATTTGCAACAAAACTTTTGATGGTTCTGTGATCACAGCCCTATGTCTTAGCCATTTCCAAAGGGCTCTATCCCTGTGTAAGACTTTTCACAATCAGTTAAATGTCTTTTTTGGCCCATTTTGTCTGACGGAAATAAGTTGCCTTATAATTCTGCACACCTTGGTAAAGGGTGTAATGTAATATGCTTAGGTCACCCTCCCTTATTACGGTTTGCAGTTGTAAAATATAAAATCTGCATAAAAATAACAATATGGTCAAAATACTCACTTGCCTAATAATTCTGCAAGCTGTGAGCAGCCTGTATGGACTAACTATGCTATCATGGCCTGCTGCATCTCTAGATATTATTGTAGCGCCCCGGAGACCCTCAGGGCACTACAGGGAACTGCATCCTCTTGGGGATGTAGGACCTACCCCCTGGGACCTGGAGTACCAGTGTCGATTCCACCGAAACACGACCAAAATCCTAGTTCTCCACTCCACACTGGGCATAGAGGGTTAACCACGTAAGGGGGTGGTCGCCATGGGAACGAGTCCCTGGGTATAGCCAGCCTGGTGGGAGGGGTCAGTCGGTAGTGAGGAGAGAGTCGAGTAGCACACAGGGGAGTTGTGCGGACGTGCCTGAGCTGGGTCCGTGTAACGGTGACCCCGGGGACACAGGAGAGATGTTGCCAGGATGGGTACCAGAGATTCCGCTGGGACCAGAGCACGCACGGGGCACAGGGCCCTAGGTCAAGCGCAAGTTATATACTGTTTGGCAAATACCTGCCCGGTGAGGACACCTTCACGGACTTCACCGAACCAAATAATCCGGGGGCATCAGCAGTAAACTAGGATCGGGGTTCGGACACTTACCTCCCCACAGGGTCCGCACTGCCCGCCGTACAAAGAAGGAGGCTGTACCCCAAAACGGACAGTCAGCGCCTCCAAATACTACACACTACGGGGATCCAATCAACTGAAAGTGCCGGGGACAGAGCAACCTGGGTCACTACGTTGGCACTGGTCCTCCAAGGGACCTGAACCAGCAAACCCATGGGTCCACAGTGAGTAGAGACTGTTAAAGACAACCCGGTGTGGTCTCCGTTATTATCCCTCATCATCTTCCAGGCACGGCCCTACCTGCGGAGGGCCTAACACCATTGCTGCAATTAGTACCAGCTCTGGGAGTACCCACATTTAGCAATGGCGGTTCTCTATCCGTAACCGCAACCCGCAGGTGGCGTCACATGATAAAAACTCTTATCTCCAATGTAAATACCCCCCATTAACAAAAGGAGCCCAGAACACTGGACCGGGCAACGGCCACCAGAGTGACATTCCCATTTGTTACTGCCCGGGACAGAGTACCCCATATCCCTGGCGCTACATTATGTACCACTGAGCACATGGGACATCATATGTAGGCAATTGCAAAGGGATATGCCAGCTGTGGATCTTGATGGTTTGTGTGTTAATTTATCATGGCAGAATATGCCATAGACAACTATTAATAACCTCATTATTAGCGTGTGAATGTTTCTATATGTGATGGTCATACTTGATACTGACAAAATCGAGTTGTTTTGAATTTTTTTTTTCTATTTTTTCATCATTTGCTTTTCATTAGAATGTCAGTCCATCATGTGATTTCCATCCTTCCATGACTTTTCCTTCTTGGTGTTGCAATTTCAACTTTGAGGAGAGTGTGTAAATGAGGTGTAAATCAGGTTTTTAAATGTTAATAACAACCTTTCTTAATTATTATAATCTTACAATTCTCACACTTGCCACTTGGGCTTTTTTAGGGTACGTGCCCACGATCGGGACACGCTGCATCCTGGATACGGCGGGTTCTGACCTGTGGGGCTGCGAGTCTCCTTCGCAGAAGACCGCAGCTGCTCGTGCCCATGATCATGGTTTGGAGCAATATTGTCTCCTCGCTATGGAGAACGCTGGCAACTTTGCAGCAAATAATAGACATGCTTGCAGCTCGAAAAGCCACACTGCAGGTCAGTTTATGTTGCGGACCGCACATGCACAGTAGGCATGGGATTTCTAGAAATCCCATCCACTGTGCTTGTACTGTACAATGCAACGTTTTGGACGAAGTTGAAACACGCTGCATCCAAAACAAATACTGGTCGTGGGCACACCGCCTAAAGGCTCCTTTACCCACTGAGGCTTTCTAGCGATCCCACCAGCGATCCTGACCTGCCCGGGATCGCTGAAAAGTCTTTAAACAGTCGCTGGTGAGCTGTCAAACAGGCACATCTGGCCAACGACGCAGCAGCGATATGGACCTGCAGAACGACCTCGTAGTGTTTGGTGCTGAAGCCACCTAGGTGTCCTTTTTACCCCTCAGCTCTGATTGGTGATCGATAGTGCGTTCTTATTGGCGACCCTGAGCTTGGAAAGATTGAAAAAAGTCGCACTTGTATATCCTTTGTTCCTGAGCTTCTGTTGCTTAGCGGATCTTTGTAGAGTTCTCTGTGTGGCGACTCCACACTGGTTTATCTATACAGCATCAATACAGCTTCAATCAAATGATGCCTACTGTATAGGCTTTATAGTATTGCAGATTGGAGAACTCTCTAATAATCCGCAAACCAGCACGCTCAGGAACAAGGTAGCTTTGAAACAAAGGACGGAAGCGCTAAAGTTGCCTTCTTTTCAGTGAAAGCCGCCCAATCAGAACGCAACAGCAACCACCAATCGGAGGTAAGGGGGCGGGAAAGGGAACGCTATAGCACGCCTACGGGCTGGGTTCTAAGTCGCTAACGACGTCATTGTAACGGTGTCAAACACACCGATGAATGCTGCGCAGCGGGAAACAAAGGACCAAAAAATGTTCCTGAATGATTTGGAGCGATCAGCGACCTCACAGCGGGGGCCAGGTTGCTGATGCGTGTCACACACTGCAATGTCACTGGGGAGGTCGCTATTACGTCACAAAACCGGTGACGTTACAGCGATATCGCTAGCGATGTTGCAGTGTGTAAAGGGGCCTTTAGACTCATACTAAGGGGTGCTTCACACACAGCGAGCTCGCTGCCGAGATCGCTGCTGAGTCACGCTTTTTGTGACGCAGCAGTGACCTCATTAGCGATCTCGCTGTGTGTGACAATGAGCAGCGATCTGGCCCCTGCTGCGAGATCGCTGCTCGTTACACACAGCCCTGGTTCGTTTTCTTCAAAGCCGCTCTCCCGCTGTGACACACAGATCGCTGTGTGTGACAGCGAGAGAGCGACAAATGAAGCGAGCAGGAGCCGGCATCTGACAGCTGAGGTAAGCTGTATCCAAGATAAACATCGGGTAACCAAGGTGGTTACCCGATATTTACCTTAGTTACGAGCCTCTGCAGCTCTCACGCTGCCTGTGCTGCCGGCTCCGGCTCTCTGCACATGTAGCTGCTGTACACATCGGGTTAATTAACCCGATGTGTACAGCAGCTAGGAGAGCAAGGAGCCAGCGCTAAGCAGTGTGCGCGGCTCCCTGCTCTCTGAACATGTAGCTGCATTACACATCGGGTTAATTAACCCGATGTGTACTGTAGCTATGGTAGGAGAGCAAGGAGCCAGCGCTCAGTGTGCGCGGCTCCCTGCTCCCTGCACACACAGCTGTGCGCTGGTAACTAATGTAAACATCGGGTAACCATACCCGATGTTTACCTTAGTTACCAGTCTCCGCAGCTTCCAGACGGCAGCTCCGTGCAAGCGCAGCGTCGCTTGCACGTCGCTGCTGGCTGGGGGCTGTTCACTGGTCGCTGGTGAGATCTGCCTGTTTGACAGCTCACCAGCGACCATGTAGCGATGCAGCAGCGATCCTGACCAGGTCAGATCGCTGGTCGGATCGCTGCTGCATCGCTAAGTGTGAAGGTACCCTTACTGTTCTTTCAGGAAGCATTTTCATCAGGATTACAGGCAGGATTAGGCTATGTGCACACGCTGCATTTTTTTGACGCTGCGTTTTTGGCCGCTAAAAACGCACAAACACGCACCCGCGGCAAAAAATCGCATGCGTTTTTACCGCGATTTGGTGCATTTTTGATCTCTGCGTTTCTCCAATGCATTGCATGAGGGGAAAACGCAGGAAAGAATTGACATGTCCATTTTTTTTTAAGCTCAAAAACGCAGCTTAAAAAAAAAGTTGTGTGCGGACAGCAAAAATGAAAACTCATAAACTTTGCTGGGGAAGCAAAGTCATGCAGTTTTGAGGCCAAAAACGCACAAAAAATGCACTGTGTGAACTTACCCTTACAATGCCAGGTAACACAGCTGATAACAAAGGAGCCAGCATTCACAATAGGTGATGTCACAATGACCCTGCTCCCCCTCCCTTCACAATCACTTTTGCACAAGCTTCAGCACAAAAGATGGAGTTGGACTCTGTTCAATGTAGCTATGTACATATGTTGTTTTTGTTGTAAAATGGTGAGATGCCGACTGCACAGGGGCAAGGGAGGTCAGCCAAGCAAGGGAGAGAAACATCCTGCTCAGCAGTAGTGAAAGTCATGGCTCCCCAGCAGTCGGCATCTTGGGATCTCTTGACCTTAATAGAAGGTCACAGCACTATCAAGTTGGCCCCTCTGTGAATTCTAGGCTCTCCTTCAGGTCCTATGCAGTGCAGCCATGTGTCCCATGCTTTGCCTCTGGACAGCTTGTAGTTAGACCTGGTTCGTTTCTAGGCACAGCACTTTCTTGTACATATTTTCAGAGTTTTTCCTGCAGGCCACCTTACATCAGAGCAATGACAGCAGCCCCTCTTGCTTCCCCAGTAGTTGTGGCAAGCAGCACAAATGTTGTGATCAAAGCAGAGTCATCTTTAACAAGCGGTAACAATATGTTGCAAACAAGACCTCTGAACAACCACCCCACAGCCAGTTTGAGCCCACTTTATCTCCTAATAGTCAAAGCCACACTTCCCCAAAGCCACGTACCCACAAGTAGTCAAAAGTAACATTTATTCCCAGTTGTCTGTCCCCTAGAAGTCATAGAAAAAATTTCCTCTACAACACTTCCCCTCTACTTTGTAGTCGGAGCCATGTTTTTCGCCTGCCCTTGTTGTCCCAAGTTTTCACATCTAGGCTTCTCCGTAGTGCCATTTTGCACATACTACACAGTACTTACAGCAGAACTTTCTTCTGTCTAGTTTTTGCACCTCCCAGGCTCCTGGAAAGTGCAGTCTGTCAACAGGTCTCTAGATATACTGCTGCTGCAGACCCTATGCCCTTACACCTCCGAGGGACGTCTCAGGCATAGGTCACCATATAGCTAAGCAGTGTTATACAGCTTCCATTGGCCACAATATTACCGGTATGTACATTTTCACTCTTGGCCAATGTTTTTTTATTTTGGCTTTACCTTCACCATACAGGAGATTTTAGTCTACTGACACAAACCACCAGGATGGAGACTAAAAGGACACTGATCTCTGCTATCCAGGGCGTATTATTTTGTATTATATTTTTTTTAGCATTTTTTTATGCAATGTATTTTTATAAATATCTAATATGGAGTCCTATATTAGTAGTTTTTGTTTTTAGATTTGATGAAAGTTTGCCGTTCCTTTGCTGCACATTTTCCGGCTACCTTCTTGATGGCTGCGTATGAGTATTATCATAGTGATACTAATATTTGGGTTTCATTATCCAGGTGACATTTGTTATTCAGAATCTGTTCTTAACATTTATGTATTTTCAAATGAGCAGGATTAGTCGCCATCCATAAACATAGTGAATTTTAAAGAGCACGCCGACGCGCTTAAAATGCCACACTAGCAGTCCTTATGGCCAATTTCAACGTGGCCTTTCTGCTGCGTGTTTGTATTCATTTGTGTTTGTTATATAGAAGATAAATGTGACGTATGCCGGAGTAAGATTAGCTCATCAATGCATACTATTGGGAGAGGGGGGAAAAAAAACCTGCCGAGAAAAGAGACAAATTAACGGAGGTTGAAATCTATGTCTCGCTGATTACAATTATGCACATTGCTTGCAGTTCAGACAAGGGTTTTCAGGCGCATTCGTTCTGCTTCCCCTGGAAACATCTGTGCAGACAGTGCAATCGGGGGTGTATACTGTACAATCAGACTCCAAAGACGTGGTCAGGCGCCTCTTGATATCGAGTTCTCACAATCACTTGAAACTGACACTTAAAATTGACTCTGCGCTTGGCAGCTCCTTATTTTGGCCACTTTCGCAGTAAAGGGCATCATCCTAATCACGGTTTATTTATGATGCTTTTTATGCTGGATTCTTACCATGTAACTAGTGACATCACTGTGACGCCGTGCTTTATAAATAGTTGGCTGAAAAGTTTTGTAAAAAGTGCAGTATCATTCATTTGACCACTTTCTGCCATCTTTCATTTTTCACAAATATACTTGGTATATCCAAGATTTGATATGCCGCATTGATGTAAATCGATTTTATTAATCTATTTCATTATTTCCAATAATCATAAGGTTGAAATCACGTAAAATCCACAAGTTACATTTGTGTATTTTCTATTTTTGCTGCAGTTTCTCAATGCAAAAATTTAAAACCTGAAAATTGTCTTCAAATCTCTATGTATAATGTGAGAATGAGGTTTAGTAAACCCTATCCCTGTGTATTATATTGTACCTTGTTGCATATCCACAACAAATCCTCCATATGTGACAACTGATTATATTTTTCAAAAAAAACTTTAATAATGAAAGTTGGATTCTAGTTAGTTGCTTCTGAAACTACTTTCTTTTCCTTTACACCAAAGTATATAGTAAATCATGCCATACTCTATACGTAGCAGGGACCCAGCATTCATTCCAGTTGTAAAAAATAAGAAACCGGAGAAAAAAGGTGGATTTTTTTGCAAAAATACTTGAAAATTTATTGATCATTAAATAACATGGTAGAAAAATCGATATATCATAAAATTATGACAAAGGCAGAAACACTATTGGCACATAGTTACATACAAAAAAGGGTATGACCTAGAAAGTAATTACAGAGTGCAGAATTGCACATAACAATTGTAAAACGACATGTCACAAAGCTCAATCAGAATACATACAAAGTAGTAACCAATATACAATATATAGCAAAAGATAAAGTGCCAATACTGCGAGACAGAAGGCCTGGGATTTCCCCTAGGAAGGGTAACGCGCGTTTCACATTATAAAAGGTACCACGCTTCATCAGACCAAGGAGAAGTAAGAATATCCTCTGTTGAAGGACCTTTTAAGTCCACCATGTGACATATCACATGGTTAAAACTAACCAATCAGTGATGGCCTATACAGCGCATGCGCGAACCCCACAGCGAGCGTGCATGGCATCAAACAGAGGATGTGTATTATATATTGTACCATGTTGCATATCCACAACAAATCCTCCATATATGACAACTGATTACATTTTTCAAAAAAACTTTAAAAATGAAAGGTGGATTCTAGTTAGTTGCTTCTGAAACTACTTCCTTTTCCTTTACGCCAAAGTATATAGTAAATCATGTCATACTCTATATGTAGCAGGGACCCAGCATTCATTCCAGTTGTAAAAAATGCTGTAGTATTGCTGGCCATACATTTTAGATGGCTGTCAGCTGACCGATGATTTGTATGATTGTTCGGCCGTCAGCCACCTCAGCTGACACTCCCGTACACAGAAGCTCTTCTTCGGCCGAGCAGTCCTATGTTCTCAATGAGAAAGCCATCAACTGACACGTTAGCCAGGGGCTTATCTCCGGGAGAACAATGCTATCAGCAGTCTGACATTGGACTTGGCCTCTCCTGACCATTAGTCGGCCAGCGCCCTCATACACATTACACCATCATCCGAATCCATCAATATTGATGGGTCAGCAGACATTACTCATGTATTTGAGGGCTTTACGAATACTTTGGAAAATATAAATGTTAGTAAATAATTTTTAGCAATTTGGAAAATATAAAATAGCATAACTTCTTCTCGGTACACTCACACACAGTTTTTGAAGGAACTAAGTAGGGAGGTTGTTCCAAACATCTTGTAGAACTAACTACATATCTTGTTTGGATGTTTGCTTGCACAAATCCTTCAAATCAATATTTGGTGTGACCGCCCTTTGCCTTTTTTTAGGTGTACTGTACTTTCATGCAGTTTTTAAAGGAACTTAACAGGGAGTTTGTTCCATATTTGAGAACTAACCACTGATCTTCTAGGGATCAAGACTTTTCCCAAATCCTTCTGTTCCCTCATGTAATGCCAGATTAAAAGCAAGTGGAAAAACAGAATGACGCATATGGGGTCTTATCCTGGTATATGAGATAAGGATAAATGTGGAATTGCTCGCCTGAACTGGTTGTGAGACAGTCACAACCACCATAAAGTGTGTAGAAAACGGCTGCTGCAGCCTCCAATACTAAATGTTTCAAACAGGAGAAAAGAGGGTTATTAGACCACGCTGCCATGGAAAAACAATAAAACGGCCTGGAATGTGATTAATTTCAACGCATTTTGGAGAACAAAGTCTCCTTCAGGAACATCACAATTGAATCTGTGATTTTCCTGAAGAAGAACACTTTGTCTTATGATATGCATTGATGTGGCCACTAATTGACCACAGGGTTGGTGTGACATAACATCGTCACGCAATCCCTTGGAGAACCTGCGCCAACACCTCTGCAATGACGCCGGCACCAAAGAGGAGTATTTGGCTCATCCTTCATTTGCTGTGCACCAGAGTCAGAAAGGTACTCTTCAAAAAGTTGACAGATCCCAGCAGTTATATTTTTTTTTTGGCCAACTATATGTTGTTCCAAATTTTTGTAGTTTTACTCCACTTTTCTGGCACAAACTGTTCAATGAATCGGAGTCTAAAATATTCAGAGAAAGAGAGGTCCTTCTATATCCGAGTAGTGATTCACATACATTCACAGACAAGGGAGGGAAGGGCTTTCTTCGGCGCTCCATTGGGAGACCCAGACGATTGTTTTACGATTGGGTGTATAGCACTGCCTCCGGAGGCCACACAAAGCATTACACTAAAAAGTGTAAGGCCCCTCCCCTTCTGGCTATACACCCCCCGTGGGATCACGGGCTGCTCAGTTTTCAAGCTTTGTGCGAAGGAGGTCAGACATCCACGCATAGCTCCACTGTTTTTAGTCAGCAGTAGCTGCTGACTATATCGGATGGAAGAAAAGAAGGCCCATATAGGGCCCCCAGCATGCTCCCTTCTCACCCCATTCCTATTGGCGGTGTTTGTTAAGGTTGAGGTACCCATTGTGGGTACGGAGGCTGGAGCCCACATGCTGCTTTCCTTCCCCATCCCCCTGAGGGGCCCTGAGGAAGTGGGATCTTACCGGCCCCCAAGCCCTGAGGCCGGGCTCCATCCACAGACCCATAGAACCTGCTGGATACGGAGCTGGGTACCGTTCAGGGACAAGGCCCTGCTACATTCAGGTACTCTGTGTCCCCGTATGGACAGGCCGCGCACACTCCAGACTTGCTGGGTGTGCTAGTGCGCCGGGGACAGTAGCGCTGCGCGCTGGGGTTACAGTCACTGCAGTTTCTCTGAGGGACTTTATGTGTTGGGGACTGCCGCGCCGGCCGCCCCTGGAGCGGCGGCGCGGCTGAGACTTGTGGTGCGCCGGGGACTTAGCGCCGACCGTGCTTTTACGACGGCGGCGCTTATAAATCTAGTCCCCGGCTTTTGCGGCCTAGCTCCGCTTCGTTCCCGCCCCCACCCTGTCAATCAGGGAAAGGGAGAGACGCTGTTCTATAGTCAGCGCCGAGGGCTGGAGTCTTATTTACATCAGGGCTGTGGAGTCGGTAAGCCAAACCTTCGACTCCGACTCCGACTCCTCAAATTCTCTTGCACCGACTCCGACTCCGACTCCGACTCCGACATATATTGCTTATAGTTAAGTGAAAAATTTATTGTAGTACATGAATATGTGTATGTGAACATCAGACATTTAATAATTTTTATGATACAATAATCAAGATATTTGGATAGAACATAAAATATATTTATTGGAATACAACTTTAGAACACAAAAAACTGTAATAAATTGTAAATATGTAATACACTATGTAATATACAGTAGATTACATATATATCTTGTGTGTGTGTATATACACTGTATATATATATATATATATATATATATATATATATATATTATATATATTACATATTTACAATTTATTAGTTTTTTTGTGTTCTAAAGTTGTATTCCAATAAATATTTTATGTTCTATCCAAATATCTTGATTATTGTATCATAAAAACAATTAAATGTCTGATGTTCACATTGTACTACAATAATTTTTTCACTTAAATATAAGCATTATACTAAATGTTGTTATTTAGTAAAATATTCAGCACATTCTGCATTGCACTCCTGTCCCCAATTTATTATATATTTTAGGAGTCGGAGTCGGTGCATTTTATACCGACTCCGACTCCGACTCCGACTCCACCAAAATGAGCTCCGACTCCGACTCCGACTCCACGACTCCGACTCCGACTCCACAGCCCTGATTTACATACTCCAGCCCTCTCACTAGGCACAGTGGGGCGCAAGTTTCCCGCTTTTCGTCTGGACACACCCAGGGCCCGCCCCTCTCCACAGGACGCCGGCAGCCATTCCTGCATGCAGTCTGGCTGGAGAACGGACACAGGCTCTGGGAGACCCAGACAAGGGATTTCTGGCGACCACACACCCGCGTTAAGCGGGCGGTAAGCAGCACATTAGTGCTGGCCCCACTAGTGCCACAGTGTTATATTGGTGTATTTTTTTCTCTATACCATATATATATATATATTGCACTGTAAGGTCGCTTCTTGGCTGTATACCCTATATTGCTCTGAGGAGACGTCAACATGTCATCCGCAAAACGCAAGGGTGCCAAGACACAGGCTGTTTACACTGCTTGTGCCGCTTGTGGGGCTGATCTACCGGCAGGTTCCAATGACCCCCATTGTGTGCAATGTTCGGTCCCTGTGCCACTTCGTCAGCCGCAGTCTATGGTGGTAGTGGCCCAGGCAGAGTCACCGGTGAACCCTGTCCCGGTGACGGGGACAGAGTTTGCAGTTTTTGCTGACAAGATGTCTGTCACTATGACAAAAATCCTAGAGACCTTGCAGGCCAGGCCAGTTACTCAGACCATGGACACTGCTGCGTCAATGTTCCCCGGTCCCCCTCAGTTGGAGTTAATCCGTGCTTCAAGGGGGTCCCAGGCATCTCAGGCTGAAGGCTCTGACTCAGATGACAGTCCCAGGCAGCCTAAGCGAGCTCGCTGGGAGAGACCCTCCACGTCATCACGCGGATCAGGGTCTCAGCGAGAAGAGTCTCTGCATGATGAGACAGAGGAGGGTGATCAGGAGTCTAATCCTGACGCCGCTCTCAATCTGGATACTCCTGATGGTGACGCCATGGTAAATGACCTTATAGCGGCCATCAATAGACTGTTGGATATTTCTCCCCCAGCCCCTTCAGCAGAAGAGGCAGCTGCACAGCAGGAGAAGTTCCATTTCAGGTATCCCAAGCGTAAACTGAGTACTTTTCTGGACCACGCTGACTTCAGAGAATTAGTCCAGAAACACCATGCTTATCCAGACAAGCGTTTCTCCAAACGTCTTAAGGATACACGTTATCCCTTTCCCCCTGACGTGGTCAAACGCTGGACCCAGTGTCCAAAGGTGGATCCCCCAATCTCCAGGCTTGCGGCTAGATCCATAGTTGCAGTGGAGGATGGGGCTTCACTTAAAGATGCCAATGACAGACAGATGGACCTTTGGTTGAAATCTGTCTATGAAGCTATCGGCGCGTCGTTTGCTCCAGCATTCGCAGCCGTGTGGGCACTCCAAGCTATTTCAGCTGGTCTGGCACAGGTGGACTCTATCATACGTCCAGCAGTGCCGCAAGTGGAGTCATTAACTTCGCAAATGTCTGCGTTTGCGACCTATGCTATCAATGCTGTCCTGGACTCTACGAGCCGTACCTCAATGGCGTCTGCCAACTCTGTGGTTTTGCGCAGAGCCTTGTGGTTAAAGGAATGGAAAGCGGATTCTGCTTCCAAAAAATGTTTAACAAGCTTGCCACTATCTGTAGACAGACTGTTTGGTGAGCAATTGGCTGAAATCATTAAACAGTCCAAGGGTAAAGACTCCTCCTTACCCCAGCCCAGATCAAGCAAACCTCAACAAAGGAGGTGGCAGTCGAGGTTTCGGTCCTTTCGAGACTCCGGCAAGGCCCAATTCTCCTCGTCCAAAGGGACTCAGAAGGAGCAAAGGGGCTCAGATTCCTGGCGGGCTCACTCACGCCCCAAGAAAGCAACCGGAGGAACCGCTTCCAAGGCGGCTGCCTCATGACTTTCGGCCTCCTCCCTCCGCATCCTCGGTCGGTGGCAGGCTCTCCCGCTTTTGCGACATTTGGCTGCCACAGGTCAAGGACCGGTGGGTAACAGACATTTTGTCTCACGGGTACAGGATAGAGTTCAGTTCTCGTCCTCCGACTCGGTTCTTCAGAACTTTCCCACATCCCGACCGAGCAGATGCCCTTCTGCAGGCGGTGGGCTCACTAAGAGCAGAAGGAGTGGTGATCCCTGTTCCTCTTCAGGAACAAGGGCAAGGTTTTTACTCCAATCTCTTTGTGGTTCCAAAAAAGGACGGCTCGTTCCGTCCTGTTCTGGACCTAAAGCTGCTCAACAAGCATGTGAACGCCAGGCGGTTCCGGATGGAATCCCTCCGCTCTGTCATTGCCTCAATGTCTCAAGGAGATTTCCTTGCATCAATAGACATCAAAGATGCTTATCTCCACGTGCCGATTGCTACAGAGCACCAACGTTTTCTACGTTTCGTGATAGGACACGAACATCTCCAGTTCGTAGCTCTGCCATTTGGTCTGGCGACAGCACCACGGGTTTTCACCAAGGTCATGGCGGCAGTGGTAGCAGTCTTGCACTCCCAGGGACACTCGGTGATCCCTTACTTGGACGATCTACTTGTCAAAGCACCCTCTCAAGAGGCATGCCAACACAGCCTGAATGTTGCGCTGGAGACTCTCCAGACTTTCGGGTGGATCGTCAACTTTTCAAAGTCAAATCTGTCACCGACTCAATCACTAACGTATCTTGGCATGGAGTTTCATACTCTCTCAGCGATAGTGAAGCTTCCGCTGGACAAGCAGCGGTCACTACAGACAGGGGTACAGTCTCTCCTTCATGGTCAGTCGCACTCCTTAAGGCGCCTCATGCACTTCCTAGGGAAGATGGTGGCAGCAATGGAGGCAGTCCCGTTTGCGCAGTTTCATCTGCGCCCACTTCAATGGGACATTCTCCGCCAATGGGACGGGAAGTCAACTTCCCTGGACAGGAAAGTCTCCCTTTCCCAGACGGCCAAGGACTCTCTGCAATGGTGGCTTCTTCCCACCTCATTATCACAGGGAAGATCATTCCTACCCCCATCCTGGGCAGTGGTCACGACAGACGCCAGTCTGTCAGGGTGGGGAGCAGTTTTTCTCCACCACAGGGCTCAAGGGACGTGGACTCAGCAGGAGTCCACCCTTCAGATCAATGTTCTGGAAATCAGGGCAGTGTATCTTGCCCTACTAGCCTTCCAGCAGTGGCTGGAAGGAAAGCAGATCCGAATTCAGTCGGACAACTCCACAGCGGTGGCATACATCAACCACCAAGGAGGGACACGCAGTCGGCAAGCCTTCCAGGAAGTCCGGCGGATTCTGTTATGGGTGGAGGACAGAGCATCCACCATATCAGCGGTTCACATTCCGGGCGTAGAAAACTGGGAAGCAGACTTCCTCAGTCGCCAGGGTATGGACGCAGGGGAATGGTCCCTTCACCCGGACGTGTTTCAGGAAATCTGTCGCCGCTGGGGGGTGCCGGACGTCGACCTAATGGCGTCTCGGCACAACAACAAGGTCCCGACCTTCATAGCGCGGTCTCGCGATCAAAGAGCTCTGGCGGCAGACGCCTTAGTGCAAGATTGGTCGCAGTTCCGGCTCCCTTATGTGTTCCCACCTTTGGCACTCTTGCCCAGAGTGCTACGCAAGATCAGATCCGATTGCAGCCGCGTCATACTCGTCGCCCCAGACTGGCCGAGGAGGTCGTGGTACCCGGATCTGTGGCATCTCACGGTAGGCCAACCGTGGACACTACCAGACCGACCAGACTTACTGTCCCAAGGGCTGTTTTTCCATCGGAATTCTGCGGCCCTGAACCTGACTGTGTGGCCATTGAGTCCTGGATCCTAGCGTCTTCAGGATTATCCCAAGGAGTCGTTGCCACCATGAGACAGGCTAGGAAGTCCACTTCTGCTAAGATCTACCACAGAACGTGGAGGATTTTCTTATCCTGGTGCTCTGCACAAGGAGTATCCCCCTGGCCATTCGCGTTACCTACTTTTCTTTCCTTCCTGCAATCTGGGTTGGAAAAGGGCTTGTCGCTCGGCTCCCTTAAAGGGCAAGTCTCGGCACTATCCGTGTTTTTTCAGAAGCGTCTAGCACGACTTTCTCAGGTGCGCACGTTCCTGCAGGGGGTTTGTCATATCGTCCCTCCGTACAGGCGGCCGTTAGATCCATGGGATCTAAACAGGGTACTAGTTGCTCTCCAGAAACCGCCCTTCGAGCCTCTGAAGGATGTTTCACTTTCTCGTCTCTCACAGAAAGTGGCCTTTCTAGTGGCGGTCACGTCTCTTCGGAGAGTGTCTGAGCTAGCAGCGCTGTCATCCAAGGCTCCCTTCCTGGTGTTCCACCAGGACAAGGTAGTGCTGCGCCCCATTCAGGAGTTTCTCCCTAAGGTGGTATCCTCTTTTCATCTTAATCAGGATATCTCCTTGCCTTCCTTTTGTCCTCATCCAGTTCATCGGTATGAAAAGGATTTACATTTGTTAGATCTGGTGAGAGCACTCAGAATCTACATTTCCCGCACGGCGCCCCTGCGCCGCTCGGATGCACTCTTTGTCCTTGTTGCTGGTAAGCGCAAAGGGTCGCAGGCTTCCAAAGCCACCCTGGCTCGATGGATCAAAGAACCAATTCTTGAAGCCTACCGTTCTGCTGGGCTTCCGGTTCCGTCAGGGCTGAAGGCCCACTCAACCAGAGCCGTGGGTGCGTCCTGGGCATTACGACACCAGGCTACGGCTCAACAGGTGTGCCAGGCAGCTACCTGGTCGAGTCTGCACACTTTCACCAAACATTATCAGCTGCATACCTATGCTTCGGCGGACGCCAGCCTAGGTAGAAGAGTCCTGCAGGTGGCAGTGACCTCCCCGTAGGGGAAGGCTGTCTTGCAGCTCTAACATGAGGTATTTCTTTACCCACCCAGGGACTGCTTTTGGACGTCCCAATCGTCTGGGTCTCTCAATGGAGCGCCGAAGAAGAAGGGAATTTTGTTACTTACCGTAAATTCCTTTTCTTCTAGCTCCTATTGGGAGACCCAGCACCCGCCCTGTTGTCCTTCGGGATTGTTGGTTTTTTTCGGGTACACATGTTGTTCATGTTCAACGGTTTTCAGTTCTCCGATGTTACTTCGGAGTGAATTTGTTTAAACCAGTTATTGGCTTTCCTCCTTCTTGCTTTAGCACTAAAACTGAGCAGCCCGTGATCCCACGGGGGGTGTATAGCCAGAAGGGGAGGGGCCTTACACTTTTTAGTGTAATGCTTTGTGTGGCCTCCGGAGGCAGTGCTATACACCCAATCGTAAAACAATCGTCTGGGTCTCCCAATAGGAGCTAGAAGAAAAGGAATTTACGGTAAGTAACAAAATTCCCTTCTTCTATGCATAAACTATGGGACATATTTTCCTTAAAAAAGAACGTGGCTGTGTGCCACAATGTTGGTGATTTTTTTTGGAGTGCAAATTTCTGAAACAAAAGTATTCTTATTACTGATGTACATATATTGGATGGAAGACTCACCCTACTGTTCCTGAAATCTACGTGCTTGGAGAAAAGACCACAGTCCTGACTTAACGTAGATGGAAACCTCCGCACTGAAATGATGATAGAGAGAAGATCTTGAAGCAATTATTAATATTGATCCAGCAAGAAAAGCTCCAACGTTTTGACCAACAACGGTCTCTATCACAGACATTTGTGGATGTGACTGGCTGCGGGCCACATATTTTTTTTTGGCCATAAATCAGCCAAGAGCAGCTCAGAATAAGTCCACGTTCACACGTTCCATGTTTCTATCATACTTTTCCTGTGATTGTTCCACTCCTTGTTTTGGCTTACAAATACTAAACGTGTTAACGTGGCCTAGGTCAGATAATGGACTTACAAATAATGACGAGTGTGCGTGCTCGCCACTGCTTGATACTCGATCAAGCAACGGGATGCTCGGGTACTCGCGGAGCTCGGCTGATGATTGCGGGTGCTGGGATGTGTTGTTCGTGAAACATCGATCACAAAGCACACATCACTGCATGATGTTTGCAGGCACCCCAGGGAGAGCCATTCCCAGTCTTTGAAAGGCTCTCACTGGGGGTTAAACAATATTTTCATATTTTCAGATGATATATATATATATTTTTATATATTATATATATATATATATATATATATATATATATATATATATATATATATATATATAAAATATAAAACCCTCAACAATCCACACCCTTTCTTCCCCGGGAATGCTCTGTTGACGGCTGGCTGTATGTGGGCAAAGAGCCAAACTCGCCAATCAATGACTTCCATTATACTCGTTACTTGAGTTGAGCCCAGCCGAACATTTGACTATCTCGGCTCGAGTACCGAGCATTCTACCATCATAGTGTTCACTCATCATTTCGAGTACCGACTATTGTACTACTCGCCCATCATTACTTATAAACTCTTCCCCCACCATGTAATCTGATCTTACTGATGGATTCTCAGTTAACTCACTCTTCACTCAGCAATCGACAGTGCAGCACAAAGGCTACAGAAGGCAAATGGTGCAGAATTTTTAGTGAAACCCTGTTGGAAACATTATTTTTAGTCCCAAACACTTGTATTAAAGGAATCTAAATACATTTTAAAAAAAGGATAACCCCCTAACAGATCTGCTTTGCAAAAACATTGAAAAACGCATTTAGGCTATGTGCGCACTAGAGCTTTTTACCTGCGGATTTACCCGCGGATTTGCCCCGGAAATTTCTTGAGAAATGTCTGCAATCTTTGTGCAGACATTTCCCATGAAATTCAATGAGAAAAAAAAATAGCTGTGCGCACTTGTGCGGATTTTTCTCAAGAAAATTTCTTGAGAAAATTTTCTCGAGAAACTTTCTTGAGAAAATGTGCATGTCCATTAATTTCCGCAGGTACCTGCGGTATTCCGGGGGTATTCCGCAGGTAGCAATGATGTGCGGTATACCACCGGAATAGCCGCGAATTACCTGCGGGAATGCTCATCGCTGCCTGCGGTTTTGCAGGAAGCGATGTCATTATGCCAGGAAGAGGAGGCGGAGAAGAGTAAACACATGTCACACTCCCTGGACGCCGCAC